>NC_134487.1:238911658-238999158 GCF_040206685.1 Ascaphus truei | reverse complement strand
AAAAACACAATTTGCATCTTATGATTCTCATAATGTCCATGCCAATTGTTAAAAAAAGAAAAATGCTCTTTATTTCCTGTACTTCTAGTTTGATAGAGTTTTTGCATAGATCTGTCTCTCTTAGTACTGGGGAATGAGATATGAAGAATATTATTATAGGGATACAGGAAAGTCGTAGTCTGTATATAAAACCGTCACGAATATAGAAAAAAGGGGAAATATTTAATATAAAATATTTGCCACTTCTGAATTTTCCCCAAATCCTTGAAAATTGATGCTGATTTTGTGCCTTATTACATGGGGGGGGGGGGGGGGTCCCTATGTTTGTTACCTTTGGATCAGGACTCAGAATGAAATGCTTTGAGGTCAGATACATTTCATGTTGCCCCTTAATTTAAATACAAGTTAATTAGAAGATAATTTCTCTGGCTGTAGAATGATCAGTATCTTTCAGTCCCTGACACTTTAACTGCCCCTGTGATAGATGCAGCTTCAGGGGAGAGAATTTTGGACAGCATTGTTTTTGATGTTATTTGAACTCAATGTAATCTGTTTCTTTCATTGTAAATGGATATTTGTTATCTTTCTATGGATCTAAAATTACACCAGACTGGGGGATTAGGGCTATAATTCACTGCTAGATCACTTTAGTTCATGTTTATATTTTAAGAACACTTCTAGTCAGGTGGAGACATCTTAGTCACTGGAATCCCCTCACTCATTTTAGGAAATTACAATGATTCACAATAATATATAACAATAAAATTTCGTTAGCCACAGAACGGTATCATCTATTTATTTTTTGATTATATATATATATATATATATTATATATATATATATATATATATATATATATATATATATATATATATATATAACCAACTCTCTACTTCAGAATGATGGCATCTATTGTAAAGCAAGACCTGAAATGTAGACATTTACATGTATAATTACAGAGTAAACTGGATTTATTCTGTATTTGTAACTTGAATGAAAATGAATTCAGTTTCGTTGTGTTTGCTATTGGACAATTTTTAGATGTTTTTTTTTTTAAACAACTTTAAACTACAACAAAAATATTCAATTCTTTTCTTTCCACTAAACAGCAACGTGAATTATATCTGATTATTCGGGAGGGCAGGGCATTGTTAGTTGCAAACAAGATTTATCGTCTCAAATATATATTTTTATATGAAAGCATTTGAATTTCCCTTAAACTGTAATGCTTTAAAAAGATGTCTTTTTGATAATTGATTCTATCATTGGTAGTTTAGCTGTGTAGCTATTTGTATTTAAGTTTTATACATGTATATGTAAATCAATATATCCATTGAGCAGATGTGAAGAAGCAGAGAACTTACATATTTAGATGCAGAATAGATTAGACTGTGATTTGTGATGTGTTTTCTATCTGTGATAAACTCTGCCATTGGTCTATTACAAAGTATCAGAGTCTGCAAAGCATCTTCAGCAAAGATTCTCCAGTGTTCCCAAGAAATTACTTGAAAGTAAATGGGAAGGAAACAGATCCTAAAAAAACTCGTACATTACCAAATGTCACAAACAGTGATTCTAGTGAACAAGACAATTGGAAGAGATACAATATAAGGTATATTTGTTGATTGTAACTGCTTAAGACAGGCGAATATTAAACAACACACACACACACACACACACACACACACACACACACACACACACACACACACACACACACACACACACACACACACACACACACACACACACACTGTATATCTATTCATACACACACACACACACACACACACACACACACACACACACACACACACTGTATATCTACTCATTGACACACACACACACACACACACTCATACATACATACATACATACATACATACATACATACATACATACATATATATATATATATATATATATATATATATATATATATATATATATATAATGTTACACACACACACACACACACACACACACACACACACACACACACACAAAAATTAATTTATATATATAAAAATTGTGTGTGTATATGTATATATATATATATATATATATATAAATTATATATATATATATATATATATATATATATATATATATATATATATATATATATATATATATATATATATATAAAATTCATTTTCAAGAAATAAAAATGCAGATGCTGGGCGATGTGGAATATTTTTAACCCCCTACATGCCACAGGGAGCTGTAATACATTGCTCTGCATGGAAGGGGTTAAGGGAGAAGGAATCCTGTAGACTGTAAAATGATGAAATTAGATTGGAAGATAATAAAGGTAGGGATCCTCATTTAGTTTTTGTTGTTGTTGTACAAATACTCTTAAATCGGTATCCCTTAATCTGCATTGCATCTGTATTCCTCAGGACTGCACATTACCTGTGTACTTATATTTTAGAGCGTTGCCATGCTATGCAAATAAAAAAAAAAAGATGTCATGTTTCAATGGCACATAAGCCTGATAATTATGTGAATTTAGCTCACCACACCATTGCTTTGTTAATGTAAAGTCATTAAATATGATGCCTTTTTTTCCCTGTTTTGCATTATTTCCTTTTTATTTTTAATATAGTAACACTTGAACCTTCAACTCAACTTGTAAACATTTAGCTGTACTATGTCAATCTGTTATTTCATTTTACCTGCAACTTCTTCCCTCTTGATTATGATGCCTTTTTAACACATGCCCTGCAAAAATGTGGACAGATATGTGTAGACTGTAAGTTCCTAGGAGCAGGTCTCTCTTTACCTTCTGCGCCAATGTTAATGTTGTCATTGTATAGTCAATGTCTTCACCTCCCTGGGTACCGCGCTGTGGAATACAGTATGTTAATCCTTCTAAATAAATCCTGATAATAATCCCTGAGTCTATTCACCCGATTAGAGGTTTATCGCTCCAAATAAAATTAACAAAAGCACTTTCTTCGTCCCACCGAACTTGATTTCCAAAAAGAAACCGCTGCTGCTGATCACCTCGCACAAAACCAATTTCTTGTCCGGGAGAGATTGCTGCGTTTTTAAAATGAACCACGTTTTTGGGGTCGCCACTTTTTGATTCACTGGCCAATGATATATATCTCACATCATGAATTCAAAGAAGACATAGTAGAAGGTCAAATAAACAACGCTGAATATTTGTATTATTTGTATCTTGTTTTGCTGTGTTTTGGTCCAAAAATACATTATATCTTTACTGCCACAGGGAGCGGAAATGCACTGCACAGCACTTACCCCGGCATTCATTTAAACACTTGTTTTATTTAAATAGTATTTAAAGTCATCTCAGCTTCTGTCCTGAAAGCCATGTTTCAAAGAGCAGCAAGTGTACGGAAACAAGCAATCCAAATGGTATGTGACCAATCTCCATGCAATCTAACACCCACTAACAGCCACAGCCCCAAACCCTAATAGATCTAGCTGTGCGGCTGGACCATACTCCACCTGAGGCATACTCCGTCCCGCAAAGAGCAGCCACTTCACCTTTTGTTTCAACATTGCCCCTTATTCCCTCTAGATTGTAAACTCCCACGAGCAAGGCTCTCATTACCTTCTGTATCTGTTTGTGCATATCTGTCCTGATTTGGTGTGCCATTCTGTTGTCATTTATGTTACTCTGTAGCCCATTGTGCCGCGCTGCGGTATATGTTGGTGCGTATACTACAGTATGTCTATAGGGGTGTTGCATAGTATGTAATAGGGCTGAGAAGGGTAATTTCAATATAATTATTCCCCCTATGAGTAAATGAGATTGTTTTATGGTTGAGTGCTGCAGATGGGCCCAGAAGCACACTGCTTTGTGTTAAAAGTCATATTTTATGGTAACATCTAAGGAGATGGCAGGTTGAAAACAAGGACTGGCAGGGCCAATCAGAGTCCAGTGGTCACCCTACTCCTGTGTGCTGAGCACATCACGTAGAAGAGAGATGCAAGATTCAAATGCTAACAAGATGCTTGAATCAGCCTTGTTTTATTTGCACACACCCGTCTGATGTTTGTAACATCTGGAGTTTTAGCCCAGAGAGATCTTAAATAATTTTCATTCATCCAGCAAGCTTTGTAGTTGCTGGGACGGGCTGGTGAGTGCTGATACTGCTATTCCTACTTATGTAGCGATCAGGGTGTGGCGACCTTGTGATTCCAGGACACTGGGCACAGTGAGACAGTCCTGTTCTTTTCAAACCTCTCTTCAGGACTGCAGATGAGAAGTGAACGAATTCTAAAGAACGCAAGAGTTTTAAGTGTACAATATTTGCAGGTGCCTTCCCCTTTTCTCAGGAACATGTCAGCTCCATTCAAATGAACGGTGTCTAAACCTTCCCAAACATCACAGCATATTGTATAGGTACCCAAGTCTCTTCTTCTTTTTTAGATGGATCACAATCTTGTGTAGCAGAGACTTGTGAGCTTTGTAAACCAGTTATAGTTTATGTACTAAAATCATACTTGAATTTTTTTTTGTGCATCAACATTTTAGTGCTAAAAAGTAGTACCGACATTCATAAAATGTGTATTGTATGTGTGAAGGTCGTTATGTGATGTCATACATATGACATGTAGTTTGTTGTTTGAACTGAAGTTTGACGCATTGCATCATGTTGAATAGCCTATTTGATATAATGTAGATTGAACCAGAATCTGTGTTTTTTTTAAATTACTTGTATTAGTAAAATCTAAATGATTAGTGCAATAATATTGCTAACAGCCATACTGGAAAAATGATACATTTTGCTAAGCTATACAATGAAATATCCATGCAGTGTCAAATACATAGCAACGTATTTCCGCGCTAACAATACAAACAGACTTTTTAGGGTTTACGCCAGATTCAATTTTGCAGACTATTTTGACGCGCCATCTTTTTTTTTTTACCAGCACAGAGAAACAATCCTTTTTACTACATATTATTAACATCTGTGTGCCAAAATTAATTAACCTTTTTTTTTTAACGATGGCACAGAAATAGAAATTACAGTTTCCATGCACTGGTTTTGCACCCGAAAAAGCTGTTTGTGATGCTTAATACATAGGCCTCTACCTCTATGGAAAAACCTATATGTTGATCTATGAAAATGTCTCATGAACGACCAGTGACTGATTGAAAGCAGTAGACTAGTAGAGCCAACTGGTTGGAATACCAGTATCAGTATGAGCTCTCCTTGAGCACGTCACAGTATCTCTCTGTGCCTTAGGCACATATATTAGATTGTAAGCTGGTTGGAGCAGGGATTGGCAAAATGCTATGTCTAGTTCTGCATACATTGTCGGCACTTTATTCGAAAAAATATAATTCTATTATTATTACAGTAAGAAAAAACAAAAAAGAGATCTAGCTAATTATGTTCCAGTGGCGTGGAATAACGTGGAATCCTCTTATCTCAATAAGAAAGAAAGGACTACAAATCCCAGAATGCTTTGAGGGTAGGGGTTGCTTCCCCTTGACAGCTACATCCAGCTTAGTTTTTTTGTTGTTTTTGTTGAAATCCTTTTAAAACTAAACAATGCGTTTGTCCACAGAGCTCAGCACAGGAAGGGGCTGCACAGGACCTGCCAGCTCACTGCATATAGGTTAGCAGATCTCATTGTACTAATATGATGTGTCTAACAATCTGACATCAATGACACAGCTCCCCCGGGGAGCTGACTATCTACATACACTACTGGTTCCATACAGCACTGCAAGGTTACTACACACTGTTCACAAAGGGGTTATTCCACCAGCAAACCTTTCTCAGTTAAAAAGAGAGATACAGCATCCAACATGAGCTCCCAGACAGACTAAGTATCAGCAGCAGGAAATTATCTGAGAATATTTATATTTCACAAACTTTGATTACTGTCCCAAAGAGTTGGCCATCTAACGATAGCCATACTCTCAAGTAGCATCACCAGTGTGTACAGAAGAACAGAACTGACTGCTGTTTCACAGAGATTTCATACCTGTCTCACATGTGCTGGAAACAGCATGGAGTGGAACACACACACTCCCCTATACACACACCCACTGATACACACACACAGATATACACAGACACACACACACACACACACACACACACACACACACACACACACACACACACACACACACACACACACACACACACACACACACACACACACACACTCCCCTATACACACACCCACTGATACACACACACAGATATACACAGATACACACACAGATACACACACACAGATACACTGATACACACACACTCTCTCTCTCCCCTACACACACACTCTCTCCCCTATACACACACACACACACTCTCCCCTATACACACACACACACACACACACACACACACACACACACACACACACACACACACACACACACACACACACACACACTGTGCTGGGGTTGGGTGGATGACTCCAGTCCTCAAGGGCCACCAACAAGTCAGGTTTTAAGGATATCCCTGCTTCAGCACAGGTGGCTCAATCAGTGGCTCAGTCATAATGAGCCATTGATTGAGCCAACGGTGCTGAAGCAGGGATAGTCTTAAAACCTGACCTGTTGGTGGCTCTTGAGGACTGGAGTTGGCCACTCCTGAGCTATGCAGTGCCTCAAAGCAGCAGTCCCACTGATCCCAAGATATAAACTTCACAAAGAAGTGTAAACCACAAGTCATTCAATACCTCTATCATTTTCATTATACAGTAGGAACACACAATATCATTGAATATTTCAACTGAGTCACTTTGGAACCTTGTTAGACTTACCTACCACAGACAGGAACTTCCTTATATTGGTGACCTTCCTGGTTCTGCCTGGATAGGATGTAGTATCTGGAACTCCTACAAACACATTTGCAAGGGAATCCATGAATCCCCATTGCTGTAACAAGCCCTTAGCTTATACATAGGGCAACCATAATGGGGTCAGCAGTTGCGCCAACCCTACCCACCCACTGCTTGTATAATTGCACATGCGTGTGTATAGATATAATGTGTAATTCTGTGTGAGCTTACGCTGAGGCGTAGGGAGGTATAGTGAAGTGACTTTGTCCCAGGTCATAGACACAGGCAGTGGCAGCTTAAGCTGAGGCACAAAAGGGTTCAGGGGAGGCAGATCGGTGCCCAAAACTTCAGATGCCCCCAGTTTCTTAACCCCCTTCTGCTAGCGGGTCTTGCACTACATCACACACAGTTATAAATTGCTGAGTAATGCCTTGCCATCCTCTCTGGCTACAAAGGGGTTAAAAAGTAAAGTCTGTCCTGCTCGCTTAGGTCACGGAGGGTTGAATCAGTTGGGCGGGGCATTTGTGAACGGGCGCCCCCTGCCGGAGGTGGTGAGACAGCGCATCGTGGACCTGGCCCACCAGGGGGTTCGTCCCTGTGACATTTCACGCCAGCTCAGGGTCAGTCACGGCTGTGTCAGCAAAATACTGGGCAGGTAAGGAGCCAAGATATGTAATTGTGCTCATATACTGCAGCACAGGTTATACTGTGCATATATACACATATACAGGCACATCTATATACACATCCACACTGTATAATGAAATGGAGTATCTAAATACACTTCCACAACACATAGATACAGTGTATAGTGTCTGTGTCACTACCATATTGTAGGATTCTGGGTATCTCTGCATGGTAATGCCACACAGCTGCACTCTATAGTATCTCCATACACTTTCACACCATACTGCTATAATGTATAATGATATGTAATATCAATGCATTTCAAGCACCTGTGACTGTGATATGGTTACATTTACACATAACCTTATGGCTCATGATAAGGTGGTTGCTGGGGATGTTCTTGGGCCCGCTGCCGGTTTTGGGTAATTATACCTTGTTCTATATTGGAGTAGGTACTATGAGACGGGCAGTATACGGCCAGGGGTCATCGGGGGCTCCAAGCCCAAAGTTGCCACCCCCAAAGTGGTGGAGAAAATCGGAGATTACAAGCGTCAGAATCCCACCATGTTTGCCTGGGAGATCAGGGACCGGCTACTGACAGATGGGGTGTGTGACAATGACACGGTGCCCAGCGTCAGCTCCATCAACAGGTGGGACAAGGGAGAAGGGAGACTGACACTGCCCACTGTGTGTGTGAGGGCGAGACTGGCACTGCCCACAGTGTGTGAGTGAGGGGAGACTGGCACTGCCCACTGTGTGTGGGTGAGGGGAGACTGGCACTGCCCACTGTGTGTGAGGGCGAGACTGGCACTGTTCACTGTGTGAGTGGGAGACTGGCAATGCCCACTGTATGTGTGAGGGGGAGACTGGCACTGCCCACTGTGTGTGTGTGGGGGAGACTGGCACTGCCCACTGTTTGTGGGGGAGACTTGTACTGCTCACTGTGTGTGTGAGGGGGGGACTGGCAAAGCCCACTGTATGTGTGAGGGGGAGACTGGCACTGCCCACTGTGTGTGTGTGGGGGAGACTGGCACTGCCCACTGTTTGTGGGGGAGACTTGTACTGCTCACTGTGTGTGTGAGGGGGGGGACTGGCACTGCCCACTGTGTGTGAGGGCAAGACTGGCATTGTCCACTGTGAGTGTGTGAGGGGAGATTGGAACTGCCCAGTGTCTGTGTCAGGGAAAGAATGGCACTGCCCACTGTGTGTGTGAGTGGGAGACTGGCAATGCCCACTTTATGTGTGAGGGGGAGACTGGCACTGCCCACTGTGTGTGTGTGTGAGTGGGAGACTGGCACTGCCCACTGTGTGAGTGGGAGACTGGCACTATCCTCTGTGTGTATGAGGGGGAGACTGGCACTGCCCACTGTGTGTGTGAGGGGGAGACTGGCACAATCCTATGTGTGTGTGAGGGAGAGACTGGAATTGCCCACTTTGTGTGAGGTGGAGACTGGCATGGCCACTACTTGCAATGTACCAGTGCTGTGTATGTGTCTGATTTAGCAGTGCGTGTGTATGTGAGGGGGAGACTGGCATTACCCCTGTTCTTACTGTATCTCGCACTCTTTCTCATGGCAGAATAATCCGCACCAAAGTGCAGCAGCTGTTTAACCTTCCCATGGAGAGCTGTGTGAAATCGCTAAGTCCCGGGCACACACTGAGTAAGTGACAAGTGCCACACACAGTGCCAGGGTGACAGGACTCACAGGCTGAATTGAAGCCAGCATGGCAGCTCTCTGCTGAAAATAGGGATTTTAAATAAATTTCACCGCAAAGCTGACTTGTGATTGTAACTGGGATGTTATATTACAAAAATACATAGAGATTAACAGGCATTCTGATGTGAAGAGACAACAGTTTATGTTTTGGTGCCCAAATTACAGCTGGTTCTGGGAATCAGACTAGATTCTGACTCTTAAAAATCAGCGCCTGTGTCTTCCCTGTATCGGTAATAGGTGATCAGTTGAAGCAGCTACGTTAAATGTACCAAGGACCATGAATGGGCGTACGGTTCCTTACAGCTTAGCACAGCTTAGTAAATATGGTCCCACATGTCCCATTTCACCCAGGACAGTCAAGTTTGCAAAGGCCTGTACAGAAGCACTAATAGGTCAGTAATAACTGTTGATACGGTATAAAATGTAAACTATGGGTTGAGGTCTGTGTATCAAAGCAAAACAATGGTATATTTCTGCTGCAAAAAATCTGCACCATACAGTATGTATCAAGGAAAAAAATCCAGTCGGAATCTATATCTATACCTATATATATATAAAAATGTTATGCATTATCCTAGAATAACACCACTTCAGCCTTGAGACATGGCCTTGTGTTTCCTTTTAAAGAAAGTATCACAGATTGTTATAGCAGCTCACTCTAGTTTATGTCTGGCACTCATATAAAGCTGGCCAGAATGAGCCTTCTACAAATGTTGCATCTTGAAGTTACATTGAATCCGGGCTCCTGCCTTCTTCTGAATGTGTCTCTTCTTCTAAGTCCCCAGCTCGGCGGTGACGCCCCCGGAGTCTCCTCACTCTGACTCTCTTGGATCAACATACTCTATCAGTGGCTTGTTGGGCATCGTTCAGCCCAGCTTAGATGGGAAGCGTAAACTGGATGACAGTGAGTATTAGCCTCTGCCAGGCTGTGTAACAGGGTTATAATACAAATGGTTATACATAGAGCAATAGGATGAGTTATAGGGAGCGGTTATATGCAGCAATAGGAGGAGTTATAGGGAGTGGTTATATGGAGCAGTAGGAGGACTTATAGGGAGCGGTTATATGGGGAAATAAGAGTTATATGGAGGGGTTATACAGTATGGCGCAATAAGAGGAACGATCAGGAGGGGTTATATGGAGCAATATGAGTTATAGGGTGTAATTATATGGCGCAATAGGAGGAGTTATAAGGAGGGGTTATAGAGAGGTTATGGTGCAGCTTTGGGCGGTTTAGTAAAATGATAACAACTGTTGACCACAGGTGACCAAGAAAGCTGCAGACTCAGCATTGACTCTCAAGGCAATGGGGGCCTTAGCAGGAAACACCTCCGCACAGAGGCCTACAGCCAGCACCCCCTAGATGGCCTGGAATGCCCCTTCCAGAGGCAACACTTCCCTGACTCCTACCCCTCCTCCAGTCACAGCAAGGCTGAGCAGGTGAATACAGAGACTAGGTGCACATGATGTACCCCCGGTCTGCGTTATCTTATTGTGTCTGTTCCTCCTAAACACACACCTTGCCATTTTCCTTCTGGGGACTCACAATTTGTCTTGCTGTTCCAGGCTCTGTACCCCCACCATCTGCTCAACAATGCAATGGATGATGGGAAATCAGCCCTGACTCCCACCAGCGCTAGCCTCGGCAGAAACCTCTCGACGCACCAGGGATACTCTGCTCTGTCAGGTAAGTGGATAGGCAAGTGGACAGGCACAGAAGAGATACAGTAACCAAGGGATAGCCATAGACTCAAGTGATAGAAAGCTGACCAAGAGACACATGCTGACAAAGGTGAAAAAGACAGAGACTTATTCAATACACTGTAAAGCGGCTTCCCGGGGCTAGGGAAGAGCTCAGCTCTATTCAAATTAATGGGGTTATAATGCTCACAGTGCATTAAATAGGGGCCTGACATACACATAGCAGGAACAAAGCTCAAGGGTTCTATTTATTAAGCTCATATTATCCTCCATGTGCATCAAGATTGTGATTTTAGGGGTGCCGGTAGGAGGAGTTTGCGACACACATATTGTAATGGATGCATCAATCTCACTGCGTCTTCTCCACCTTCTCATAACTTCAAAAATACCCTGTAGGCCTGAGGTGCAACAGATCTGCAGCAAGCCTCAGAAACTTGCATCTGTTCAATGTATATTTTTATTTGACCTTCACATGGTGTAAAGTGTATTAAGAAGTAAGCAAGAACAAGTTACAAATTAACCTATAGAATGTTGTGTTTAAGAAACTGGTTTCCTTATCTTTGCTCAAATGCAAATGGATGGAATAGGAAACTTATGACGCGTTGATTGGTGTAGACCAGGGGTGACAAACTGGTCATTGACTGAGCCACTGATTGAGCCACCTGTGCTGAAGCAGGGAAAACCTTAAAACCTGACCCTTGGGTGGCCCTTGAAGACTGGAGTTGCTCACTGCTGGTGTAGACCATTATAAATAGACCATGTAGTAAAGCTTCAATATTGGACTTAACGTGGGACAGTATATTTATGGGTTACTACATTATAAGGTCATTACTGCCCTGGAATTCTTTATCCATTACCCAAATGTCCCAATGAACTAAAGAGAAACAATGACACACACTCATTGGCAAAGAGGCAGAGATGGACCTTGACCTATTCTTCACCCCTTTATCTCGCTCATTTGTTTTTATTTTGTATCTTATATCCATTCTCACCTCCCCCTCCCTTCACCCTGCTCCTCATTGTAGAGCTCTCAGCATTCGCCATTAAACAAGAGACACCTGACGGCTCCAGCGCTAGCTCCACCCCCTCATCATTATGTAGCCCCACCTTCCTGGACCTGCAGCCAATCAGCTCAGGAGGCTCGGCCTTGCCCTTCAGTGCTTTCTCCCACACTGCATCTGTATATGGCCAGTTCACAAGCCAGGCAGTTGTTACAGGTACGGCTCAGAGGGAGCACTGGGAAGGGTTAAAATACCTAACTAGGGTTCTGTGATTACATTACTGTCCTGGCAGTGATGCTACATTGTTATCAGCCGAGGAACAACAATAGAACACACAGAATTTGTGTTAACATCAGTCAATGTGTAACACTGCATGAGCTTCTGAGTGCCTTATTGCTTTCCCAATAACATTGATTTGTATAAGCCAGTTGAGAAAAAGCAATAGGGAACTCAGGAAATAGGCATTTTAGAATTAGACTAAAATTCACAATAAGGCTTTTGAGTTGGGTTACATTTGTCACATGATGTAATAACTTTTAATGGACTAACAACAATATTTCATAGTTGTAGTTCTGAAGAAGAGACCCATTAGGTTTGTAAAGGTCTGTACAGTATTAGAGGAACTTTTAGGTTGGTCCAATAAATGGTATCACAACTTATGATAGATGTACACTGCTCTAGGACCAATACTGCTGCTATAACTCCTCCTATTGCTCCATATAACCCCCTCCATATAACTCCCCTTATTGCCCCATATAACCACTCCCTGTAACTCCTCCTATTGTTCTATATAACCTCTGCCTATAACTCCACATATTGCTCATTATAACTTTGCCCTATAACTCTTCTTATTGCTGCATATAACCACTCCCTATATAATTCCTTATTTTGCTCCATATTACAGTTCCCTATAACACCTCCTATCTATATAACTACTCCCTATAACTCCTCCTATTGCTCCATATAACCTCTGCCTATAACTCCTCATATTGTTCCATATAATCGCTCCCTATAACTCCTCCTATTGATGCATATAAACCCTCCATATAACTCCACCTATTGCCTCAAAACTTTGCCCTATAACTCTTCTTATTGCTCCATATATCAGCTCCCTATATCTCCTCCTATTGCTCCATATAACCGCTACCTATAACTCCTCATACTGCTCCTTATACCTGCTCAATATAGCTCCTCTGATTACTTCATACAGGTCCTTCCTATACCTCCTCCTATGGCTCCATATAAAAGCATCTCCTATTGCTCCCTATAACCCTCCCTATAACTCCTCCTAATGCTCCATATAACTCCTCCATATAACTCCTATTGTTCCATATAACCGCTCCTTATATAACTCCCCCTACTGCTCCATACAGCTCCTCCCTATATCTCCTCCTATTGTTTCACATAGCCTCCCCCTATAACTGCTTCCTATAATACTTCCTTTTTTTCCAATTGAAAAGCTATTTTAACATGTAATGCCTATAAAATACAGCACTTCTGAGCATAATGATAGTCCTAAATATACTGTAACTGCCTGCATTGATACACTATTTTCACTGACGGTCATAGACTTTAATGTAGCTGTAAGGTTGTTAACTCTTTTGCTGCCAGAGAAGGCTTTACATTGCAACATCACATACTGTACTTTAAACTCTTACCTGTAACTAAAACAAGGCAGGCTACTAATGAACTTAGCAAGCGGAGGAGCTTCCACAGCGAGGGAGCATCTATCCGTTTAGGATTATGCTGCCTACGACCATCATTATATGTCTGTTAACATTACATTTCTCTATTTTATCCTTGACTTCTTTATTTCATCTGTTTTTCTATCCTCATCTCGCCCGCTCACCTTTCTCTGAAAGCACAGTAGCTATCTCAGTTTGTGTTATTGGCACTGTAGGGTAAATATCATCTTTTTCTTTCTTGCGCAGGGCGCAATGTGGTTGGATCCACGCTGCCCGGGTACCCTCCTCACATACCCAGTGGGCAAGGGAACTACGCCTCCTCAGCCATAGCTGGCATGGTAGCAGGTAAGCTATGGACAAAATACTGTAGGGGCATCCTATCACTCAGACCCACTATCTCCCTGTGTCAGAGGACATTAACGTTAGCTCTCGGACGATGCTGGCAACAGGTGCTATGAAAAATTTTAATGCAGCTTTTTACAGTGATCGGGAGGCTACATAGTACAATGTGTTTATTTAGAGACTTCCACCTCCATTTATGTTTTTAGTAGAAAATAGGATGTATTTTAAAATTGATTTCTCCCTTTCTGCTTCTATAACATAAACCTTCTAAATAAAATAGCTTTGTAGCCGCCATGTTACACTCCTCTGCCAGTGGGCCTACAATGTATTGCTCTGTGCATGTAGATAGACACAGCACATAGACGTCAATACATAGCAAAGACCATACATAATTAGAAAGGGTTAATCTGCAGTTGGTGTGGCTGGCTGACCCTGGGTGACCTCCGCAGGTACATTTAAATGAGAAAGACACGCAAAGCTGCCCGTCAGCTTACAGCTCCGGAACCTGCTGAGCCAGCGTCTTACTGCGTTACCATGGAGACGCGCTTAATGCAGCGTTAAAAATATAAAGTACTTCTACCCCCCCTCCAACCACACACTCGCACACACACGCACACTCCTTCCTCTCCTGGAGCGTGAAATGAGATTGGTCAAGATAAATAAAAAGGAGCAGTTATATTTTAACAGTTTGTATAAGAGGCAGACGCATTCCTAATACCCTGTAATCTGCATGCACATAGATACACAGAGAGGGATATACCGTGTGTATATATATATTTGTGTGTGTGTGTATATATATATATATATATATATAAAATGTGTGTGTGTGTGTGTGTGTGTGTGTGTGTATATATATATATATATATATACACAGGTAGTCCTCGGTTATCCGACACAATGCGTTACTCAAAATGGCGTTGTAAAGCGAAACACGTTTTCCCATAGGAACACTGTTTAAATGAAAGGTTCCGTTCCTGAAGGCATTTTTAACACTAAAATACACTAAATATTTTATGCAGGCAATAAGATATGCAGCACACACATAAATTATATAGTGTATATACTGTATTATATATATAATATAACATAATAAATAATATATTATATAGTATAATATAATATTATATAGTATAATATTATATATATATGCTCTAAGGACGCTTTGCAACGTTGTTTATGTGAATGTGTATATATATATACACACATACACAACGTTGCAAAGCGTTGTAAGAGCGTTGGATAAGCCATTTTGGCATTGTAAAAATGAATATAGGTATGCATTGCATAGCGTTGGATAAGCCATTCGTTGTAAAGCGAAGCGTTGTAAAACGAGGACTGCCTGTATATGTATATATATATATATATATATATATATATATATATATATATATATATATATATATATATATATATATATATAATGGAAATAGCCTTGTTAGTCCAGTTGCGATAGTGCAGAATAAATTAGTTCTTCAGTATTAGGTGATACCTTTTTTATTTGGACTAACAATATATATATATACATATATACAGTGGTCGACAAATCACCAAAAAATCTACTCGCCGAACAAAAAAATCTACTCGCCACCTAGTACCCACACGTGTGCTGCTTGGGCCAATAGGAGCTCGCCACGATGTTAAATCCACTCGCCCGGGGCGTGCAAATGTATAGGTTTGTCGAACACAGCACATATATATATATATATATATATATATATATATATACAGTCCAGAAAACCAGGTAGGGTGCAGACTGTCCAGGTGTCAGCAAGGCAGCACATCTGATAGAGGAAATCAGGACAGGCACTCAAAGATACAAAGGAGAAATTTGTTTATCAACGTTTCGGCTCCCAATGGAGCCTTTATCAAGAGCACCGGTGCTTGTGCACTCGTTCTCTCTCACTCATTCTCTCTCTCTCTCTCTCTCTCTCTCTCTCTCTCAATTGAAGTATTGTACCAAAAAGAGGTGCAAATTGTATTGTTTTGACTACAATTTTCTGCTCTGTATCAAATAAATCCCCAGGTTTCCTGAATCATCTACAGCTAATGTATGAAACCAGATAAACAAGATTCATACATCCTATGCTGACAAAATCTGACACAAGATGAAAAGTTTTGCTCTGTGTTTAGACACAAATTGCACCGTCTTCATACAGATCCCCAACAGTTTACGCAGGGAGATACAGAGACGCTGCGAAGAGACACGCACACAGAGTGTACAAAGATACACACATACACTGTGTACACAGGACAACATACACAGGCCCTTATTATATAAACTGTTAGATCCGGTGCTGTGGCACATTGAATTCCTATTGCAGTTTATAGAATAAGGGTCACAGTGTGAGCCGATCCAAACATTGTGTACGCAAGGATACACAAACCATATACTGTACACAGATGCGCAAACACATGCACACAGTGTACGTAGGGAGACACATTGCTGTCCTCTCTGACAGTGAAGGGGTTAAATACATGCATTAACAAGAAATATAATACCGCTCAGCTAATTTTACCCAAATGATGATTATATCATAATAATGTAGGTGCTCCTGGAGATAACAATACAGTAGAGACAGAAATGACCCAAGAGGGATAAAAAGAATCTCCAAAATTAAGCACTCAATACATATTAAATGAACAATGTGACTTGGTGACTATTAGGTGAATTAATGTATCAGAGTTGATGATATAGGAATTTAACCCCTGGTTTAATGTAATTTCTGATACAGTTGTTACCACTTACCACTCTTGAGTTTATGAGATGTTTTGGAGTGTTATTAGGATTTACTTTGATTAATATACTATAAACATTATTTTTCCTATACCTCCAATAGCCACATCACTGTGAGGATTTTATTGTTACATGTATTATATTTTTATGTATATACTTCAGTTGTGTGTGTTTATTGTAATTAGAATCTATTAAAACTTTATTATTTTTGGTGTTTTAACAGCTGGTTACAACAGTCAATAGACTGTCTCACCCCATATTAATGGGGAGGACTATCACAGTCCATTCACATTGTTCATTTAATATTATTGAGTGCTTCATTTTGGAGATTCTTTTGATCCCTCTTGGGTCAATTCTGTCTCTACTCAAATACATGCATTAACAAGAAAAAAAATCATGCAACTTTGCAACATAGAGAAACATGGAGCAGTTTGTTGTCGTGAGGTTGGATTTGTGGAAAGCAGGTTATGAGTGAGCTATTACACCATTACCGCCTTGATTGCCACATTGCCTGATGGCACTGGAAGGGTTAAATATGATGTCCCCTTTGTTGGGCCGTTAAGTACGACCTGACAATTCTTGTTTTCTCAGCAGGAGGTGATTACTCTGGAAATGCTTACAGCCATGGGGCGTACGCAGCGTACAGTGACAGCTGGCGCTTCCCAAACTCCAGCCTTCTCAGTAAGTAGAGTAACGGAATCATAGCATGAAAACGAATGCTATCGGTCTCCGCTCAATATGAACCAGCTGCATATGTGTTCTAGAGACCTAGAAGACAGAGAAGGGCCATGTGTGCAAGGCTATGCCTTACCTGACTAGGCCATATTTACAAAGTGGTACTATTCCACAGGACACTTGCGGACACCGGATGACATCTCACGTAAATGGTCATACGTTGTCTTATGGAATAGCACCACTTGGTAAATATGGCCCTGTATCCTAAATCCTTAACTCTATAGGGTGTTACAGTTCATGAGCCAAAGAAAAAGAGACAATAAAAATAAATGATATAAGCTACTTCTGAGTGACACTCCCATAAAGTTTTCAAGCCCATTGAAACTGGCACTAATTGAGTCAACACACTAAATAAATATGTAAAGCATTTAATGACTTACTCCCAATAGGTGACTTCCCAATATGTGATTGAATATCTTTTGAGGTATTGAGATGATCGAGACTGGCTTCCCATTAGTGAGACTCACTCATTGGTAGGCAGTCTCACTCTTTAGCACTGACACTCACTCATTGGTAGTCAGTCTCTTTAGCACTGAGACTCGCTCATTGGTAGTCAGTCTCATTCTTTAGCATTGAGACTTGCTCTCTGGTAGGCAGTCTCACTCTAGCACTGCGATTCACTCATTGGTAGGTTATCTCACTCGTTAACACTGACACTCGCTCAATGTCAGGCAGTCTCACACTCTAGTACTGAAATTAACTCATTGGTAGGTTATCTCACTCATTAGAACCGGGACTCGCTCATTGGTAGGCTGTCTCACTCATGGGTTGGGTGTCTTACTTATTTGCACAGTCTCACCCATTAGCATTGAGATTCACTCATTTGTATACAGTCTCAATCATTTGCACAGGGTTACTCATTGGTAGGCTGTCTCACTCATGTATGAGTGCCTACCAATGAGTTAGACTCCCTCTTAGTGACACTGTTATACAGTGGGTGTCAGGGCGTATATATCTCTTCAGAAACTACAGGGTCCGTCTTGCTTTTTACAGATTGTAATGCAATCCGTGTCCCAATAATGGTTGATATGGCAGTGCTCTTGGTGAGGGGATTATTTCAGGGGGACAATACTGCTGTAATGGGCATGTGCCACCCTCCCCCCTGCTTTATACACTGAGGGAGTTCATCTGCCCTGCCGTTTCCTTGACGACAAGCTTGGATGAGATGTTAATGGTTGATGAAGATGACTTATTAACAGCGAGTTCTTTAACAAGGTCTCTGTCTGCTCCCCCCTCCTTTTGATTCCCAGGCTCCCCATATTACTACAGCTCTACCGCAAGAACTGCGCCCCCTCCCACCACCGCGGGGGCCTACGACATCATGTAGTCTCCATGGAAACCTCTGGCGTAAAAGCATCAACAAAGCAGCTAGGCCCTGGGAGAGCAGCTTAATGGCGGGAAAAGCTAAGTGTTGCCGTGGCAACCCAAAGATGGTTGGGAGTAGTGACAACAAGAGCAACTTTATTACACATGGACAACACTTCACCTGTTACCTCTGAACTCAAAGGGGGCAATAGGAGACATAAGTCTGAGGGAAGAGGATTATTGGTCCCTGAAGGTTGGGATAGGGAATGAATAGAGTTTGGAGTGCACAATATCTTCTAAACATGCTTTGCACCTGTTCTACATACACAAGAAGGCTATGCTCTCCATAATCCTTAAAAGGAACCCCATTGCTGTTATAGCGCTGTGTGTGGAGCGTGCAACACATACAAAACTATGTACAGAGCAATTCTTATGGACTTATGTATATGTGTGTGTACATGTATGTGTGTGTGTATTAATATATATATATATATATATATATATATATATATATATATATATATATATATATATATATCATTATACAGTATAATATTTTTTGTAGAGAAAAGATGCCTAAGTTCCACGCAAGGAAATGTATTTAAATATAAGCTGCAATAAAGAACCCAGCTTTAAATAAGGAAATTTGGGCAGAAAAAGCACAGAGACATCCCCATATGCCCTAAATTATATAATGTATATATTTAGGATATATACACAGAGTAATGTTTACATGGGTGTGCATCTGTGTATATATCTGTATACATAAAGTGCACATCTACTGTATGTATGTAGAATATATACTGTATGTAGAATATATACTGTATGTTGAATATATATATATATATATATATATATATATATATACATACATACATACATACATATACACACACACACACGTAATGCATTTCTTAGGTATATGGATATCTATACCGATGGGAGGCATAATTATATGTATGTACCTATATAAGAATATATAGTAAAAGGAATAAAGAGCCTTGTATCCCTCACCCAGAGGGTGGGCGTGAAAGAGAGGAGCAGGGTTGTAGCCTCTGCTTCCTCTCCTTGCACCCCTCACCCTGACCCCTGCGTCACTATTCAGAGACTGCGTGTAAATAATTATCTTACAGTCACATAGTGTAAATAAATAATTTGTAAAATAAAATATTTTAAATAAATAAGCATGATGTAAACTCACTGACAGCGTCTCATGTATGTGTGTGCCCACCACAGACAGGACATGTCATAGAAACACAGGAACAGACCGTAGATAATAACGCCTTGGCTCACCTAGTCTCTGCCCATTTCCCCTACCTGTTTTGAGAGACCTCGGACCTGATTACATACCTGGCTTTTTTTCATACCGGTGACACCAGATCCGCCAACATTTTATTTGCTATTTGTGTGGGTAAAGGAAGGTCCAGGCAAGTGACCCCTCCAATAACACGTGTCATTTACTATATGCAAAGATCATATTACCAATAAAATGTGTATTTATTTATTTGTATATACAGTACTTATATATACACACAATCCCTCCTGCCCAGCTGATTATTAGCAGATATGTCATCAATGTTCCAGCTGCTTTAATTAGCAGAAGCTTCAGCCACTGACAGAAATAGGCACAATGGGTAGAGCCAACTTTAATACTGTATGTACAGGACATCAAAGTACAGTTGGTGGGTACGTGATACCTTTGTGTTTATTCAAAGCAGTTTTGAATTCACCTATAGCCTCCACCTCCTGGTGATCGGCTGTTCCTTGTATCCACAACCTATTCTGTGAAGGACTTCCGCCCATTCCCCCTACCACCCCACCCTCCAAATCAAGAGGGTGGGAGCAGGGCAAGGTCTAAAGGCTGCAGGAACTTTGGAGGGCCTCAGTACATGGGTAAGCAGACAGGCTGAAGGGAGTGCTGTGTTCCAGGATCAATTTGATGGATTGGAGGTGTGTGCAGGAAGCGAAATGATAGGAGCAGGCAGTTATAGGAGCAGCAGGAACTGTGAATACAAGGTGCAGGGAGTTGCACATGAGCGCTGACTGGAAGCTGCAGGGAGCAGTTTATGTGAGCTGCAGGACGCTGCATTATGGGACAGGCTCATGGGAAAGCTGTGATCATTCATGTGCTGAGAACTCATTAGGGATAAATCAAACCAGTAACAGCAGGAAGCAGAAACATTACACCCCCCATTCAGCACAGCTTTGTGCCTCTAACTCCCCCCCCCCCCCAACCTCTATGCCTCCCCTCTTCTTTACGCACTCAGTATGCACTGCCCCCTCTCATATCATGATGGGGAGGCTGGATGCACACAGGCTGAGCTGCTACCTCTCATTGCACCTCAGATATAGGAGCCAGGGATACTGTGTGAGGGAACAAGCAGTATCACTCCACTAACCTCTTTAATGCTGCAGAGCATCACTCCACTAACCTCTTTAATGCTGCAGAGCATCACTCCACTAACCTCTTTAATGCTGCAGGCATCACTCCACTAACCTCTTTAATGCTGCAGATCTGCAGAACATCACTCCACTAACCCCTGTAATGCTGCAGATCTGCAGAGCATCACTCCACTAACCTCTTTAATGCTGCAGGCATCACTCCACTAACCCCTTTAATGCTGCAGATCTGCAGAGCATCACTCCACTGACCTCTTTAATTATGCTGCAGATCTGCAGAACATCACTCCACTAACCACTTTAATGCTGCAGATCATCACTCCATTAACCCCCTCCCTGCCACTAAGGACTACATAGCATCTCTCCATTCAGCCCAACCCCCTTTCCACCTATCTCTCAGCTCTCATATAGGGTGTGCATTATAGGGTGAGAGCATTTGAGGCTTCCCCCCTCCCCCACCAGAAGCTGAAAACGGGGGTTGGGGTGGAATAGGGGTTGGGGAGGGGTTGGTTATGGGGGAATAAGTAATGGGGAATAAAAGTTCATGGAGCAGAAAATAAAAAGCAAATCGTACAGATGTGGCAATTTTCAGGATCATTGCTTTCGTCCTCCCTCCTTCCATGATATGTGAGGAAAAAGGGGGGGGGGGAGGAGGTGTTCTCCCCTGAGACTATGTGTAACAAAATAGGGAATATTACACCCCCCTCTTCCAAGAAAAACCACCAAAAACACACATTGCTAAAAAAAAAACAGCACCCCCCATATAGCTTCCATTACCAGTCTGTAAGACCATTATTATTTGTATTCGAGAACCATTTATTTTGTATATGGTACATCTGATCCAAAGAGCTTACAGTCTGATATTTAACAAACGAGACGGGGAGCCAAAACCAGGAGACTTTAAACCTCTAAGACTTTGCAAGGTTACCTTACATATCTGCATCTTACTATGGGAATCAGAAAAACCATCACCTCAAAGCCCCAATATGCCCATACGATCTGTGCCACGCTGGGGGTACAGGAGACCCCTCTATACACAGAGAGACCCCGGAGTGTCTCTTGTTGACAGCTGCCCCTCCACCTCCCAAAGCTTTAGTATCCCGCATGGCTGCTCAAAAACAAAAGACTCCCTTTCCTGTTTCTCTTTGTTTGGCTAAGAGGCTTTTTCACATCTCAGTCAGGAAGGACACAGGATTTACATGGAGGCCCGGCTTAACACTGCAGGTAAAAGGACAGTGAAGGGGTTAATGGACACCTAGTGTTTAGTTACGGGTGAGTCCTACAAATCCTTGTCTTAGACAATTTAAACAATGTAGTTGGCTTACTTGGAAATAGTCACCCTCAAAGTATATTTTTCAGTGTAAAAATTAAATACCGATCTATTGGCTCAGATTCATTCTAATCTTATCTGTCCTTCTCGTTATATCTCCGGCAGTCCCCAATACTGCCCTTCCTTTTACTTCTCTCGCTAAAGCCAGCATCTCCCCACCACTGCTTTTCCCCTCCACTATTGATTTTATTATTTTACTGTATTTATACTGAAACCCTCCTGATTTTCGAACAGGGGGATCCTATGGAGTTTATTATATATATATATATATATATATATATATATATATATATATATATATATATATATATATATATATATATATATATATATATATATATATATATATATATATATATATATATATATATATATATATATATATATATATATATATATATATATATATATTTAGCTGCGGGGACGCCCTGCTTCCCGAGATACTGACCAGTTTAGTTGCTAGCGCTTCGGCTCTGATCAGGGAATAAAAAATGGCCACAGGATGCCGCAATTTAAATCGGAGGGATGACGTGGCAGTTTCCTATTGGATGACTGCGGGCACCATCTTTACAAACATCCAATTATTTCTATAAAATGTAAAAAAAAAAAGAAGCAAAATGGGCGGGATTGCTGCATAAATACAAAACTAAAGTGAAAGTGTAGAATAAAAATGTCACTGTATATACCAGAGCTCCCAAAGTCTTATCGCAAAAGAGATTGGGCAATGAGCGTAAAACCCTCCAAAACATTTGGTTACTGTGGAGACATAAAGAGCCATATTTACTAAGCAGTGATTCTCTATAAGACATCTTCCGTGCGGCAAGACTCCTTAAAGCCCAATTCTAGTGAATGGGCTATAAAGAGCCATGTTTACTAAACCATGCTGGAAGGTGGCTTATGAAATAGCACAGCTTAGTAAATAAGGCCCTGAATGTTTAAACATTAACATATTAAAAAATACTTCTGATTTAAAAACCAAAAAAACCACATAAATTACCTAGATTTTACCTATTAGATATATCGCTGCTATTCCTTCCCTTGTGCTAGGTGGGACTGACACTTTAAACCCCTTGTCTGCATTGCCTTACAGCCCCTACCAGCAAACAAGTGGTTAAATGTCACCCAACCACACATGAAATGCTGCTTTAACCCTGCCACAACTAGAGGAACCTAGCAGTAACACGGTGACCGGTTCACAGCAGGTACACACTGGGCTGCTCCATCTGACTTTATATCTTGGCTGTCGCCTGGACACATACTGTACGGAATAAAACCCTTTCCTGCTTCTCTGTCTTCTGATTGATAGGTGGCTTTCTTTACACAGGATCTTTGTGTGTGTTTGCATATCTCTTCCTTAATCACCAGCTTCTTACAACTCATTAGGGCTTCCACGCTTACTGTACCTCTTCCCTTGAGGCAGCGGGTTAAAGGAGGACATGCCCAGAGGAGAAAGTTCAAGGTGCTCAAGCTTCTTCCTGAAAGTAAGAGGAGTCGGGGGTGGAATGGGTAGGGTGCTTTAGGTACTCAGCTTGGTTTTGGAGAGGCCAAGAGCTCTCTTGTGGCTTTGCTGAGCTACTGAGCAGGTATTAGCTCTGCCTTTTCAATTGCTTAAGGGGTTAGAACACACTCCGATGTACGTCACGTTTCTTAGTGGACGTCAAAAGGGTGAAACAGCGGAGATTTGTAATTTTTTTTTATGTTCTAAATGTTTACAGTATATTTCTGCTCTAAAAAGAAAAAAGGTAGAGATCTGAAAATATGGATTTTGAAATAATAAAGACGTGTTGATGCTTTCATTTTTCAGCGATTTAAACTTTCATTTCTGCTCTACAGCATTCACACAATTAAAATATTATCACTTGTTTCCTTTCCTTATTTGCTCCTGGTCATGTTGATTTCTTTGCCACGCAATAGCAATCCAAAATTGCTAAGGATGAAAAGGAAATCTTTAATCCAACCATGCACCGTCACTTATAGATTACAAGAACGACATAATAAACCAGCTATTCCGTTGCTATTAAGAGCAACATATACAGATAAGGAAGGTGTATTATTGTACCAAATATTCTGGATCTGGAACTGATCAGTCCATTCGTCCCTGTAGACACAATCTCTGTACAAAACACAAAGCGCCCATAGGCTGAAACACATTAGAGGTGTTTTCCTGCCCATTATTTCATTTTTAAGTTGCTATATGCCCAATAAATTGACGTTTATTCATTGCACTCTAGGCCTTTGCCTTCATGCAGCAGTACGCCGCCTCTTTCCCTCCTTTTTTGCTTGATATACAGACGGCAAGAGGCACGCAAGTGGTCATCGATTCAGCAAGGTTGTAAGTACTGGACTTTTGGTTCCCCCTCGTTAGGGAATACACTGGATTTATGTTGATACATTATATCTATAGGTGCAGTTCTGTTCCCCGCGTTGTGGGGGAGGCCCAGGGTTGCGGATAGTTCATCGGCCATGGGCACCCCATTGACGTGGGACATCACTAGTGCCTTATCACTTGCGCCTCATCCTGGAGCATCACTTGCAAATATAAGCACCCCTCTACACTACGGGGCCTGTTTCGATAGATTTCCCACTCTGACCATTAGCCGCAGTGCTAAATATACATCTGTATCTTCTTGAAAATGTAGATACAAGCAAAGTTGACTGATTTGCACCTGGTGATGTCTCTGATGCACCGAAACTAAACCACAGTTCTTCTGCTTATATGTACAAAACCTTTTCATTCTTTCCTTGTTATAGCGTCAAATGGAAGAAATGTGTTAATCAAGTTTCATATAATTCATTTTTTTACCGCAATAAAGGGGGAAGCAGTGACGGCCAGAAATGTAGAATTGGACAAATACCTATTGAATGCTGCAGCTCACTGGTGAGATGACTATAAACTGGAGGGCATTACTGACAATTAATGTTGGCTAATCAGCAGGCAGAATTTCAACGATGCCCTCCTGTTACACCTATAATGTAGTAGAACCTTACATTACCTTCCAATAACGTGACGTTATGCCAGTCTTGGCGTTACTCATATCTTGACCCAGAAATAGGGCTTTTGCTATAGTGAAGATACAGAGGAGAGGAAAACCATTGCGAATTATAACGCTATGTTATTTAAATTATGCCTAATGGTGGCATTACACCTATCCAGACCCTGCAAAAGCGCTATTTTAGTGTCTGGATATGAGTAACGCCAAGTTTAGGTATAACCGAAATAATGTAACGCTAAGTCCCTGCTTTAACCTTAACAGACTTTTGTGGATAGGAGATGATATAATGCCTCATTTGCATGTAATTATCACTAAGGTCTGTGATAGTTAACTCTATGATCTTTACGGGAGACAACGTCACTCAATATTATGTTACTGTCCCTTCAAGATACGTTAGTGTTAATGTGACGTTACGAGTAAAGCCACATTACATGACTTAACAGCTTGTGAACCTGGGCCTAACATATGCCCCACTTAGCATAAATTTAAGGGCACCTATTGGATGCAGGGTGCCTGACAGGGTGAGAGCGAAGGGATGCAAGCCACAACCTCATTCTACAGGTAGGGCGAGAGAAGGGGGGAAGAGTGAGAGAAGGAGTGGGGAGTAATAGAGAGAAGGAGGGAAGAGTTAGAGAAGGGAGGGTAGAGTGAGAAAAGGGGAAGTGACAGAAGAGTGAGAGAAAGGGGGAAGTGAGAAGGGGGGGGGGCGGAAGAGAGAGAGAAGGGGAGAATAAGAGAGAAGGGCAAAGAGTGAGAGAAAGGGAGGGCGGGTGAGAAAGGAGGGGATAGTCAGAGAAAGAAGGGGGAAGAGTGAGAGAAAAAGAAGGGGGGGGGAGATTGGGAGAGAAGGGGGAAAGAGCGAGAGAGAAGGGGGAAAGAGTGTATTGTATTGTATGTCTTTATTTATATAGCGCCATTAATGTACATAGCGCTTCACAGTAGTAATACATGTGGTAATCAAATAAATAACAGATAATATAAATAACAGATCATAGGAATAAGTGCTTCAGACATAAAAGTAACATTAAGGAACAGGAGTCCCTGCTCCGAGGAGCTTACAAGAGTGAGAGAGAGAAAGATGTGAGAGCAAGGGGGAAGAGATGGAGAGAAGGGGGAAAGTGTGCGAGAGAAAGAGGGACGAGTGAGAGAGAGGAGGAAACAGATAGAAGGGGGAAAGTGCGAGGAAGTGTGTGTATATGAGAGAGGCGACGACTTAACAGGGCCACTGAAAGGGGTAAGCAAAACACTTCCTCCTTTCTGAACAACGCGGGTTCCAGGTGGAGACTCTAGCCCTGGGCAAGCTGTCGGAGTTTCTAATTACACTCCTTAAACTAACTGTCAAACATCATGTGGATACTAAGCATTTTTTTCATTTATAAACCACCTAGTTGTGCTCAACATAAGAAATTTTCAACACTCACCTGGTTCTCCATCCATGGTCCTGTAGGCTTCTTGATTTTGGGGTGGTGGTGGGGGGGGGGGGGGGGGGGGGCGAAGGAGAGAGTCTCACATACATACATACTCAATTGCTTTATAGGGAAGAAGTCTGGGGCAGTCACCTCTGAATATTTCACAAAGTGCATGTCCCTCTGTTTATTTATTTATGTATTTATTTATAAAATATTTTACCAGGAAGTAATACATTGAGAGTTACCTCTCGTTTTCAAGTATGTCCTGGGCATACTGTCCCCGTACATACAACATTACATCACTAATTTATTTGCATAGCATTTATTGTATTTTTTTTTTTTCAGTGCAAAATCTAGGAGACGTGATCCCCTGCTCCAAAGAGCTTACAATCTATTCTTTAGTACCTGAGATGCAGGGTGAAGGTGAGTTGCACAAAGTATCGCACATGGAGCGTGTTCTGAAAACAAATGTCCTTTTTCCGAGCTCCGTGCATTGTGAAGTCACTGCCCTTACGTATACATACTGTACATAAACCTCTGCATTGCTCCATGTTTAGACATTCGGGGGATAAAATATTAACAGTCCCTAAACACACAATACTTTTGTTGTTCCTTCTGCTTGCACCTGTGTCAGCTGGTAAACGCTTGTTACTCCCTTTGCTACTAGAGGGTCCAGCAGCAGGTTTATTTCCTTAAAGAGGCAATTGAAGCATGCAAATTTTGTTTTCTTTTTAACATAGGATTGAAGCAGGGTCTCCGGAGCTGAACCCCATTTATTTCAGCACCATGGACCTCCTGCTTTTGGAGATACAGACCTCCGAAGGGGTGCCGGTAGCCACGCCGATTGACTGGCAGGGATTCCCATAATGGCAGAGTTTAAAAGGTCCAAAAAGAAGCCATGACGTTATCCGGTGCAGCTTCCTATTAGCTCGCATGACACGCAAGCTTTAAACTTTGCCGCGATACCGGTCATCCACTACGGAGGTCTGTATCTCAGGAAGCAGGGGGTCACCAGAGCAGAAATTAAATTGGGTTCAGCTCTGGAGAACCCCTGCTTCAATCCTACGGTAAACAAATAAAATAAATAAAAGAGGGCATCAATTGCTCCTTTAATTATACATTGCCCAAGCCAGAAAGAAAACCACCTACAATTGCAGTTCGTAAAAAGTGCACAGCGAGGAGAGTAAGACGGGGAAGCCAGGCTCTGGTGGTGACTGAGCAAGCAGCAAGGTAAAGACAGTGGGAGTGTAATGCAATGTTTTGTGGCCTATTCTGGCAGTTAAATGGTTTTCTTTTATTTGACGTTGATCTGTTATCTAGAAAAATATCACCATCTTGGGTATAGCGGCTGGTTATTTTGTGTTTGTTTTTTAACATGGGGAAAAAAAGAAAAAAAAAAAAAGGATTAGTCTGGAGGTAGAAACTGATACATCTTATGATCAAAAGAACATCAACAACACCAGCATCACCTCGTCCTCATATTGCCTTAACAGGAAGTCCTTCACTGACACACAATGGGCAAAATAATCTTGTGAAAGTAAAGTAAAAAGGGGGAGGGGGGGGGGGGTAAATACAAACAGAACAACAAGTTACTGGGATTTAAAAGGATGATCATCGTATAAAAATAGTACCAAAGACAAGCTCAGTAATCTCCAGTTTTTAGGCTGTGTAAGCGCGTATATTTGTGGGGTTTTGCTGCAATCAAGTTCAAGTCTATGTTTCGCCATAAAACGAGACCGCCTTCCAATGAGTAACGCTGCTTTGCAGTGAGTGAAACGCCCATATAAAGAGTAACACTGGCTTCCACAAGTGAAACTCCCATAGAAGTGACACTGCCTTGTATGTGAGAATCCCATATGAGGTGACACTGCCATCAGATTAGTCAGATTCCCACATAAGGGATTACACTACCTTCCTTCCCATGAGTGACACTGCTTTCCAATGAGTGACACCGCCTTCCCATGCGTGACTCCCATATAAGAGGTGACACTGCCTTTCAATGAGTCAGACTCCCCATATGACACTACCTTCCTTTTAAGGGACACTGTCTTCTTTATAAGTGAAACTCCCATACTGTATAAATAGTGATACTGGCTAACATTAAGTAAGACATTGGAAGGACAACTCAATGGAGGATATTCTAGTAGCTCCAATTTGTGCCAATCCGTGTCAAAAGAACCTTTTCCGATTGGCATGCTTTGCGATTCTGTAAGCCCTTCTCGCATGTCCAAACCGTTCAGAAAAGGCTTTTTTAGAAGCGGTTTCATTATGGTTGTGCAAACACATGTGGAATGACCAGAAAGGCTCAAACTTGTATTTTTGGACTACTAGCTGAAATCTAATAGCTCCGTTAAGTGCAAAATGCAACATCGCTTCTAATAATTAGTTTCCCCCCGCCGCTTCCTTCAGAGTGGCGAGATTGGTATTGCGATTTCCATCCAGATATATAATATCTCAGCAAAACCCACCTTCGCTTCGTTGCGTTTTGGCTGTTAAACCGTCCGGTTTGTCATTTTTTATAGACGCGGTTTAAACTATATGATTTGCAATACAGAATACGGATTTTTGGCTAGTTTTAATCTGCTATTTATGACCATGTCAGAATGCACGGTTTGGAATGACTAACTCGCAGCTACTAGAATATCCCCCATAGAGTCAGTCAATGTGCTAGCTCCTTCCTTAAACCGGAGTCCAGCACTGCTGGGATTAACTATCTATTTGCCTGCGGATTACTCCAGTTTGTTATCTTTAGTGTACACTGTACAACACAATTTTTATACAGAACACAAACTAATTGTGCTTCTGTATTATACCAGTTTCACATTTGCTCCAAGGACATCTTTCCTACCAGGACACAGGCACTGCCATCCCACCAGGAAGAAGGTTTGTGCAGTGACATAGAATTAAGGGATTTTGGTCAGAGGCACGCTCTCTGCTCCATACTGTATGTAACAAACACGCACTGGCTCTAACTGCAAAATCCCTTGCAGTTTCCCTTCATTCTAACACATTGCTACTCCACTTACACTAGGATTAGTCAATTAGGCACCAACACACAGAAACTCCCATTAACTTGAATCCTGATCGGCACTAATTCACTTTAGTGAATAAACCCCATAGTCTTCGAGCATTAGAAGTTACTTATGACACAGGCCAAGAGTGCCACCCAGAGGCGAAGGCTGGAAGTGCGCCTGACACAACTGCAAGAGATACTGAGCAAAGTGAGCAGCACAGCCAGTAGCTCCCATCTCTCTAAAGTGGTGAGAATTTGGATAAATCGCATGCTCATGGTGAAACCGTACATTCAGTCTTTGTGATCGATATTCTTAAAGGTTGTACAGATCATACATAGATAACTAGAAGCTGACAATGGATAAGAACCATTCAGCGCAGCTAAACTGACCATTTCTGCTACTTAACATGAAATCTTGACCCCTACCTGTTCTAAAACATCATTCTACAGTTTTGTAATCCCATAGGATTCCCTTGTGCTTAATTATAAGGGTTCGAAATTTGGAAGCTGTTTAAAGGGCACCTCCTCCTTTCATTGAAGATCTTTCCCATATTTCCGCAGTGTCTCCCACCGTTCACTTCCAGAGCGTGACTCTAGTAGTTAATCTTCAGTAACAGGGCACCAGGCGGCCTATGGACTGCACCTCATCTCTTGATGATTACCAAAATGAAGCCCTCAGGAGACAGAGGCCAGGAGAAAGGGTTATTGTCCTCCTGAGGAGAAGGTCCCATGGTCACACAAGGTTTTTATTGCGCTTGGGGATGATCCTACGGTAGGTGCGACGCTCGGAGATGTTGCGTTTGACCTTGATCACCACGGGGGAGCTCTCTAGGTTGAGAGAAGGGCTGGAGTGGGACCTCTTTAAGCCAATGCCCTCCTCACGGGTACCGTCGGGCTCCGTTAGCATAGACTCCCAGGTGTTCAGATTGTCGCAACCGCTCTGCATGCGTAAGGCCAGCAGCTTCACATAGGTCTCAAACCGGGATTTCTAGGTCCAAAGAAGAAAAAGGACAGGAAAAAAATATACTGTATTAGCTCTAAAGCGCCATAATATACTTAGAGGAGGTCAGCTCTCAAGCACCGTTCCAAAGTGCAGGGAAATAGTTTCAGGCGAGGAGAATTCCGCTTGTGAAGCCAACACAACATAGACAAACACATTCCTCAAAATGCAGGTCTCCTCTAGGACAGAGGTACAAAGTAGAGCACTACTCACAAGTTCACAATGCAATTCTTCATTTATTGTAACAGCCAAGAACAGAGGAGGAACAACGTTTCAGGTCCTATGATGAAATTTCCATATGAGACCTGACACATTGTTACTCCTCTGTTCTTGCGTGTTACTATAAAGGAAGTGTTGCATTGTGAATTTGTGAGTAGAGCTCTACTTTGTACCTCTATCCTAGAGACCTGCATTTTGAGGAATTTGTAGCTCTAAAACGCCAACACATTCCACAGCGCGGTACAATGGGGGTACAGAGATATGTAAATTACATAAACAGGGTTACATACCAAATAAGGACAAATATGTAAATATATTGTTCTGTCACTGCACCTCCATCCCACCCTGCAACAGTACTGACTGCCCTATACAAGCAGCTGCACCTCCATGCTGCCCTGCGGCACCCTCTACTACACAGCCAATAACCCCCATACACAGGGTCGCCAACAGAAATCATGGGGCCCAGGACAAATGAAAGGAGCAGACCTTCCCCCCGCCCCCGAACCCATAGTGCACCTACCACAGAAAAATATTTTTTAGCATGCTACTGTTACTTAACTGTTTTCTTCTTATTGTAATACGGAAAAAAAACATTACAATGCAATCGGTTTATTTTTATATTTTCAACAAAAGACAAAGATACCCAATGCAACAGCCAATGTGACAAAAGGCCTGGGGGGGATTCAGTATGGGCCTCGGGGGAGGGGGGAGGGTTAAGTAGGGCCTGGGGGGGAGGGGGTTATGCATGGGTGGGTGACTGACTGCCTGCCTGGGTGACTGCCTGCCTGCCTTGGTGACTGCCTGCCTGCCTGGGTGACTGACTGCCTGCCTGCCTGGGTGGGTGACTGCCTGGGTGACTGACTGCCGGCCTGCCTGGGTGACTGACTGCCGGCCTGCCTGGGTGACTGACTGCCGGCCTGCCTGGGTGACTGACTGCCGGCCTGCCTGGGTGACTGACTGCCGGCCTGCCTGGGTGACTGACTGCCGGCCTGCCTGGGTGACTGACTGCCTGCCTGGGAGGGTGACTGCATGGGTGACTGACTGCCGGCCTGCCTGGGTGAATGACTGCCTGCCTGGGTGACTGACTGACTGCCTGACTATCTGCCTGCGTGACTGACTGCCTGCCTGGGTGACTGACTGACTGCCTGTCTGGGTGACTGACTGCCGGCCTGCCTGGGTGACTGACTGCCGGCCTGCCTGGGTGACTGACTGCCTGCCTGTCTGGGTGACTGACTGCCGGCCTGCCTGGGTGACTGACTGCGGCCTGCCTGGGTGACTGACTGACTGCCTGCCTTGGTGAATGGCTGCCTGCCTTGGTGAATGACTGCCTGCCTGCCTGGGTGACTGACTGACTGCCTGCCTGGGTGACTGACTGACTGACTGCCTGCGTGACTGACTGCCTGACTGGGTGACTGCCTGCCTGGGTGACTGACTACCTGCCTGCTGGTCTGACTACCTGCCTGCTGGCCTGACTACCTGCCTGGGTGAATGACTGCCTGCCTGCCTGGGTGACTGACTGCCTGCCTGCCTGGGTGCCTGACTGCCTGGGTGACTGCCTGCCTGCCTGGGTGACTGCCTGCCTGCCTGGGTGACTGCCTGCCTGGGTGCCTGCCTGCCTGCGTGACTGACTGACTGCCTGGGTGACTGACTGACTGCCTGCCTGGGTGACTGACTGCCTGGGTGGGTGCCTGACTGACTGCCTGCGTGACTGACTGCCTGACTAGGTGACTGCCTGCCTGGGTGACTGACTACCTGCCTGCTGGCCTGACTACCTGCCTGCTGGCCTGACTACCTGCCTGGGTGAATGACTGCCTGCCTGCCTGGGTGACTGACTGCCTGCCTGCCTGGGTGCCTGACTGCCTGGGTGACTGCCTGCCTGCCTGGGTGACTGCCTGCCTGCCTGGGTGACTGCCTGCCTGGGTGCCTGCCTGCCTGCGTGACTGACTGACTGCCTGGGTGACTGACTGACTGCCTGCCTGGGTGACTGACTGCCTGGGTGGGTGCCTGACTGACTGCCTGCGTGATTGACTGCCTGCCTGCGTGACTGACTGACTGCCTGCCTGCGTGACTGACTGACTGCCTGGGTGATATCTCCTAAGGGGAAAAATAAATTCCTTCCTGACTCCAAGAATTGGCAATCAGATTACTCCCTGGATCAATATCTTTCCCATGTTTACTTATTTGGTATATCCCTGTATACATTTCCTTTCTAAAAAGATGTCCAACCTTTTTTTTTTTAAACAAAACTATTGTATCTGCCATCACAGTCTACATGGGTAATGAATTCCATATTTTAACTGCCCTTACTGTAAAGAACCCTTTCCTTTGTTGCTGGTGAAATCTCCTTTCCTCCAACCTAAAGGGTGTCTCCAACCTGTGTCGTTTGTACTGCCCTTGGGATGATTAATTCTTTTGAAAGCTCCATTTACTGGCCCCGAATATATTTGTGAATCGTTATCATATCCCCTCTTAAACGCCTCTTTTCTAATGTAAATAAATATACTTTAGCTAGCCTCTCCTCATTAGTTAGATTGCCCATCATATATTCATTTGGTGGCTCTTCTCTGCACTCTCTCTAGTTTCATAATGTCTTTTCTATGTGCCACAGCATCTTACTATTGCTCTGCAGCACGCTCCGCTATTTCAGTACAGACCCCATAGCTTTGGGTCCCTGCAGTGCAGGTCTCATGTTCGCTCCTCACCTCATAGAGCAGGTACTCCTCTCTCAAGTGATAGTCCTCGCTGTCTCGTGCTCTACTCTTCCGGTCCGGAAGATTGCGCTGATGGTCTGTCAGGTCGTCTGTGAACGTGTCCATCCAGGATTCATGGGACTGCAGCTGCTCATCCTGCAAGGCAAAACCGTTACCCTTCTGTATTGGGTATAACCGCTGCTGAGCATATCATGCAATGGCCCACACTTAATGCACAGATGCCAACATTTACAAACCCCTTATATGCAAACTGAAGTAATGTGGAAAAAGGATTTGCAGAGAGAGAGTGGGATAGATAGGTGCAGGAAACGGACAACCCTAATGTAAAAAGTCTCAGGCATTCCACCCCCATAAATATAACAACCCATTAATTTCCAGAGGGACAAGCCAAGCATTAGCAACACTGTAATAAAGGCTTGCTCGCTGTACCAATATATTGTAAAAGCACTTTTAGAATTTGACAAACATTATCAATTACCTATAGTGTTATCATGTTAGCATTATATAATATAGGCCTCAATACTCATTAAAATATGTCCAATGTTTGTTTTTATTATTAGCGCTGTAAAATTAGCACTAATATGTGTATGTGTCAGCCTAGCAACAGCATCCATTTCACAGGTTTTCATACACAGACCTACCAGAGATAGCTTGCATTGAGTCGAGGGGAGAATTGGCCGGACAAATCTCTTCTGGGAGCCAATAGCAGCAGGAAAAGGCGGTGAAGAAAACATGGCAGCCACCAGGTTAATGCGAGCGATCCAAGAATTCATTTCTTCTTCGCTCCTGAGGATGTCACTGGTTACTACTTACAACCTTTCTTATCCCATACACCCTGCACCGCATCCTGTCTTATTCCTGATACACCCTTCACCCCTCCTGTCTTATTCCTTATTCTCTCTGAACCCCATCCTATCTTATTCCTTAAAAACCCTGCACCCCACCCTGTCTTATTCCTGATACACCTGCACCCCGTCTTGTATTATTCCTCATGTAGGTATATATTTGCTTATTTATATAGTGCCCATGGTTTACTAAGCGGTTTACAATGAGAAAATACATTACAGGGAATTATAATAATATTAATAAGTGCGACAAAGTCAGACAATGGGAAAGGAAATCCCTGCCATGAAAAGCTTACAATCTAAGTGGTATGATGGGAGACTTACAGAGACAGCAGATGAGGGAATATGTGCAGTACATGGCAGTGCTTGGCCACAATGGTTGTTAGGACTGACTATGGGTGTGGGACAGTAGCCATTAGTTCAGGCTATTGAAATGCTTCATTTAAGAGGTGAGTTTAAAGGGTTGACTTAGTACACACCAATAACCTCCTCTCTAAGTGTGAGGGAGTTCCACAGGTAAGAGGCAGCGAGTGAACAAAGTTTAAGGTGAGAGAGACCAGTAGCGATGAAAGGTGTGGAGAGGAGACAGTTATGGGTAGAACGCAGGAGACTAGCAGGGGCATAACAAGAGATCAACACTGACATCTAGTGAAGAGCAGATGAGTGGAGATCCTTGAAGGTAAAAAAGAGAACTTTGTAGGAGATTCAATTTTGATGGGAAGCCTGGAGAGGGATTTAAGGAGGAGATAAACAGACTGTTTTGGGAAAAAGTAAAATTATTCTAGCAGCGGAATTTTGGATAGATTTCAAAGGAGAACATTGTGAGGCAGAGAGGCCTGTTAGCAGTAGGTTACAATAATCCAGGCCGTGTGTAAGGATTCTGCTCGATCCGTGCCGGGTTTTCACTACAGTCCAGGTTTTCTGTCTCTCCTGCCCTTTCTGCTCACTGTGGTCATTTTGGGTACTGGCAGCCTGCTTTTAGAAGGCTGCAGTTACTATAGGGAGTCGCCAGTTCTACTGTTTGCAGTTCCTGTTGGTCTTTGCAGTTACGCCTTATCCTCTTGCCTGTTTTGATTCCCTGTTGCTGACCCCGACCTCACTGCGTTCCGCCTGCCCTGACCTCCGCCTGTCTCCTCGACTTTGCAACTCTGCCGCCAGCCCTGACCCCTGCTTCCATACCGATTACGTATACTCTTACATGACTGTCCCTGGCCTGTGGTCGGTTTATTTGCTTCCCTGCTTCACCCCTGCGGGTCAGCTTCCTGATTTGAGACGAGCACCATTACATTTTGCTCGGCCAAACATGGGTCCCGCCGAGGTAGAGTGAGCCGTATCTCTCCAAGGAGAACTACTCAGAGATCATGAGACACGCCTCGGCCTGCAAAACCAACAGCTAGCACTTATTTCAAGACAACTTCAGGACATTTTTACCCGGCTGGACACACTCCAGGTGGGTTCTACACCTGCACTGCCCTTACCGGAAGCTTCTCCGGCGCCTGTCCCATCACCCCTTATGCCCAGGGAACCACGGATCCCAACGCCTCTGCGTTATGGAGGGGACCTTATTGCTTGTAGAGGATTTCTGAACCAATGCTCAATTCAGTTCGAACTCCAACCCTCCATGTTCGGCACTCACAGATCCAGGGTAGCCTACGTAAGTTCCCTACTAATGGATGAGGCCTTGGCCTAGGCTTCCCCTCTGTGGGAGAGAGAATCCCCACTGATCAACGACTCCGTTGCCTTTCTCCAGGCATTTAAAAGAGTATTTGATGTCCCCGGTCACGTCTCCTCTGCTTCAGCTTCACTCCTTCGAATCAGACAAGAAATCTGTACCACAGGCCAGTATGTCATTGAGTTCCGAACCCTTGCTGTGGAGACAGGCTGGAATAATGAAGCTCTGGTGGCAGCATTTTGGCATGGGCTTTCTGAGTGTTTAAAGGACAAACTGACTTGCCGGAATCTTCCCAAAGATCTGGAGGAACTGATTGCCCTCTGTATCAGACTGGACCTCCGGATACGAGAACAGCACACCGAGCGAGCCCAGTCTCCAAAAACCCCAACAATTCGGCAAGCTCCCCATTTCAATACTCATCTTACTGCACCTAGCCCAGATGAGGAACCGATGCATTTAGGGGATACCAAATTACCTGAGCAGGAGAGAACTAGGAGACGAACTAGGGGGCTGTGCCTGTACTGTGGTCTCAAAGGTCACGTGTCTGAGACTGTCCTAAATCAGGAAAACCCCAATGCCTAGTGAAGACAGAGTAATATTCTCTGGACATTTCTTCTATTCTTCCTTTACCACAACCTTCACGGCTCCTCCTGCCGGTTTCACTCTCCTGGGGACCAGCATCCATTTTCACTCAGGCTTTTGTGAATTCAGGAGCCACAGGGAACTTCATTGACTACGCATTTGCGGAACTCCACTCCCTTCCTCTCCGTACTAGGGAGATTCCGTTAGCAGTAGTGGCTATTGATGAAAGACTCCTGATACCTGGGACCATCACTCACGAGACTTATCCTTTGCCGTTTACGGTTGGGGCACTTCACAAAGAGTCACTATCATTAGCTCTCCCTCGACTCCAGTGGTTCTAGGACTTCCCTGGCTGCGGCACCACAACCCCAAGATCAATTGGGTGACCAATCAAGTGACAGCCTGAGGACAACATTGCCATGGATCTTGTCTTCCGGTATCTCGCACCATCTCCGAGGTTCCCCTACCTACTGAAACTTCCTCAGCATTCCTTCCAGTTTGTTACCAGGAATTTGCAGACGTATTGGACAAAGAACAGGCAGAAGAGTTACCGTCACACCGACCATATGATTGTGCAGTCGATCTACTCACAGGGGCCATACCTCATCGAGGCCGCACCTATCCCCTAGAAACCAAGTCTATGCGGGAATACATTTCGGAGAACCTTCAGCGTGGGTTTATCCGCAAATCAAGTTCTCCCGCTGGAGCGGGTTTCTTCATTACCAAAAAAGACGGTTCTCTCAGGCCATGTATCGACTACAGAGGCCTAAATAAAATCAATGCAAAGAACCGATATCTGCTACCCCTCATTCCTGAACTCTTCGACCGCTTATACAATGCTCCGATCTTCACCAAACTGGATCTTCGAGGAGCCTACAATTTGATCCGGATCAGAGAGAGTGATGAGTGGAAAACAGCCTTTAATACCGGTGACGGCCACTACAAATATCTAGTCATGCCATTTGGCTTATGCAACGCACCAGCCGTATTTAAAAAATGTCATCAACATGATTTTCCGGGATCTACTAGACCAAATTTCTCGTTCTATATCTGGACGATATCTTTATCTTTTCCCGTCCTTTGACCGAACATCGGGCACAGGTTAGATTGGTTCTCCAAAGACTTCGGGACCACTCCCTCTATGCCACACAAGAGAAGTGTCAATTCGAACAGAAGATTTATTTCCTTGGGTATTTTATCTCTTCCCTTGGGTTCGAGATGGATCGTGCAAAAGTATCGGCAGTGCTGGACTGGCCCTTACCGTTAGGCCTCAAACCGATACAACAATTTCTTGGGTTCGCCAACTACTACCGACGATTCCTCAAGAATTTTTCTAAAGTGGTTGCACCCATGACGGCTCTTACTAAGAAAGGGGTGAATCCTAAGATATGGCCCGCTGAGGCTCTTCTGGCTTTCAAAATGCTCAAGTCTGCTTTTTTTCCGCACCTGTGCTGATCCATCCAGATTCTACGAAACCCTTCGTGCTTGAAGTGGATGCATCTGATCTGGCAGCCAGAGCCGGTCTTTCTCAAAGGAAGGATTTTTATGGAAAACTCCACCCCAGTGCCTTCTTTTCTAAAAAAAAAATTCTACTGTGGAAAGGAACTACGATGTTGGAAATCAGGAACTTCTGGCTATGAAAATGGCTCTTGAAGAATGGAGATATTTGCTTGAGGGGACAACTTCTCCGATTTCAAGCCTTACAGACCACAAGAACCTCGAATACATTGAAGGGGCAAGGAGACTTGGGGACACGTCAGGCGAGGTGGGCTCTTCACTCGGTTCAACTTTGTGATCTCTTATCATCCAGGATCCAAGTACATCAAAGCAGATGCTCTATATTGACAATTCTCTCCTGACAGCTCCGAGGAGAAAGAGCAGGGACCCATCATTCCACCAGCACAGATAATCTCTGCCATATCTTCATCACTTCTACAACGTATTTCGTAGGCTCAGGCAGAGGATCCTAGGTCAACGTCCACACGTTCGTCTAAATTATTTGTCCCCCCCCATTCCGAAGTGAGGTGTTGCAATGGGGTCATAACTCCAAGGCGGTTGCTCACCCGGGAGTTAGGAAGACTTGCGATTTCCTCTAATTAATCTGTTGGTAGCCAGAGCTCCGCAAAGAAGTACAGGAGTTTGTGGAAGCCTGCATTATATGCGCTCAGACAAAAGGTGCCAAGGACATTACCCTGTGGATTGCTCCACCGCTTACTCGTTCCCACCCGCCCATGGACCCACCTCTCCATGGATTTTATTGTGAAGCTGCCTCCCTCCAGGGGTATGACTACCATACTGGTAGTGGTCGACCGATTCACAACACAAGCTCATTTTGTTCCTCTCAGGAAGCTACCCACAGCCTCTGAACTATTGGAGATCTTTATGGAGGCGGAATATCTCCTTAATAGAGTCCCGTCGCATATAGTCTCGGATCGCAAATCCCAATTCATCTCTAGATTTTGGAAAGCCTTCTGCCAAAGAATGGGTATCTCCCTACATTTTTCTTCTTCCTACCATCCCCAGTCCAATGGTCTCATGGAAAGGTCCAACCAGTCCATAGAACAATTCCTCTGCTGTTTTGTTTCTAAGCTACAGAACGACTGGGTTGATCCTGTGGGCCAAGTTTTCCCGCAATTCCATGAAGCACAATACAACACTGGAATCACCGTTCTTCTGTGCCTATGGGTACCATCCCACAGCCCTTCCTCTTTCCAGTCCCCTCTCTGGAGTTCATGCAGTGGATGACAAAATCCAAGAACTTCAGTCACTCTGGCAGAAAATCCAGGTCAATCTGACCAAAGCTGCTCTCCAGCAAAAACCCCAGGTGGATAAACGTTGACGACCACCACCTCTGTTTCAAGTGGGAGATTAGGGCTGACTGGCTACAAAAAACATCCGCTTGAAACTACCTTCCTGCAAACTCGGGTCCAAATTCATTGGACCTTATACAATCTTGAAACAGATCAACCCGGTGGCGTTCAAACTGGAACTTCTGGATAATTTAAGAATACCCCCAGTGTTCCATGTCTCCCTCTTCAAGCTATTGTCCAGAACACCTTCTCCTCCTAAACCGTTCTTGGTGGATGGCCAGGAGAAATTTAAAGTAAGCCAAATATTGGATTCCCATAAATCGCGTGGCGGGCTTCAGTACTTGGTCCATTGGAAGGGTTATGGACCAGAGGAAAATTCATGGATGTCCATGCCTCCAACCTGGTCTGGGCATTTCGTCGGAAATTTCCTGCCAAACCGGCTTAGATCGCCCGGAGGTCTCTCCTCAAGAGGAGAGTACTGTAAGGATTCTGCTCGATCCGTGCCAGGTTTTCACTACGGTCCAGGTTTCCTGTCTCTCCTGCTCTTTCTGCTCACTGTGGCCATTTTGGGTACTGGCAGCCTGCTTTAGAAGGCTGCAGTTACTATAGGGAGTCGCTGAGTACAGTTCTACCGTTTGCAGCTCCTGTTGGTCTTTGCAGTTATGCCTTACACTCTTGCTTGTTTTAATTCCTTGTTGCTGACCCCGGACCGTGACCCTGCCCTCGCTGCCTTCCACCTGCCCTGACCTCCGCCTGTCTCCTGGACTTTGCAACTCTGCCGCCAGCCCTGAGCCCTGCTTCCATACCGTCTATGGATACTCGTACAGGTCTCTGTCCCTGGGCTGTGATCGGTTTATTTGCATCTCCACCTCAGCCCTGCTGGTCTGCTTCCTGATTTGAGATGAGCACCGTCCCACCATGAATGTGAATGGAGAAGGAAAGAGAGGAGTCAAATGTCACTCCCAGGCATCGAGCTTTGGCTACAGGATAGATGGTAATACCGTTTACTGTGATGGATATTAGGCCAGATTTGGGGAGTAATATGAGCTCAGTTTTTTACATATTATGTTTAAGACAGCAGAGCACCATCCACAAGAATATAGCTAGAAGGCAGAGACTTTGGACTGGATTGCAGGAGTGAGATTAGGGGCGGATAGATATATCTGCAGATCATCTGCATAGACATGATACCTAAAACCAAAAGAGTTGAGGTCACCAAGTGATAGTGTGAGAGAAAAGAAGAGGTCCCAGACAGGGCCCTGAGGTACACCAACAGACAGATCAACAGGAGACAAAGACATGTTAGCAACAGAAAATGCACAATGAGAGGTAAAATGAGAACCAGGATAAAGCTTTGTTGCGGCTACCAAGAGGAGTTTATAATATTGAGAATAGAGTGATTGTCAGTATCAAAAGCAGCAGAGAGATCAAGTTGGATCAGTATTGAAAAGCGACCTTGGGATTTTGCTTCATGTAGTTCAGAGGTTCGCAACTCTAGTCCTCAAAAACCACTAACAGTGCAAGTTTTAAGTATACCCCCACTTGAGCAGAGGTGGTTCAGTCAAATTGATTGGGCCACCTGTGCTTATAAAAGGATAGCATTAAAACCTGCACTGTTAGTGGTCCCTGAGGACTGGAGTATGGAACCTCTGATGTAGATAATTAGCTACATTAGTGAGTAAAGTCTGTTGAGTGAGCTGTACGAAAGCCAGATTGTAAAGGGACCGGGAGGGCATGAGAATTAAGAAAGTTGAACATACGGAAGAACACGAGACGTTCCAGCAATTTGGAGGCAAAAGATAGGATGGATACAGGGAGAATAGATACGACCACTGTATGTTTAGAGGAGGAGGGGAAAATGCCAGAGGACACGGGGGAGTTGAACATATGGGTGAGAGTGGGGGTTAAGAGAGGAGTAAGAGTTCTGATAAGGTGTGAAGGGATAGGATCGAGAGGGCATGTGGTAGAGGGAGAAGAGAAGATCAGCTTAGAGACTTACAACTCTGTAATGGGAAAAGGAGTCAAGAGTGGAAGGATGGGTTTAGGTAGAAACAAGAGGAGGGGGAAGGGAGAGAATCAATCTCATTGTGGATAGCATCCACCTTGAGGAGTAGTGAAGGAAGGATGGGAAGTGGTAGGAGGTCAGAGGAGTGAGTCAAATACAGAGAAAAGTTGGCATGGATTGTAATTGTGAGTGTTGATGAGTGAGGAAAAGTAGTGTTGTTTGGTCTTAGAGCAGTCTTAAAACAGGAGAGAAATATCCTGCACCCCATTCCTTATCCACCCTGCACCCTGTCCTGTCATTCCTTATACACCCTGCACCCAATCCTGTCTTATTCCTCATGTACCCTACTCCCCATCCTGTCTTATTCTCGATACACCCTGCCCTAATACTTGTAGCCCTGCACCCCATACTGTATCCCTCCTTATACACAGAAATGAAGCGAAAATAGTAGCACACCAAAATAGTACTTAATATTTATTCATCCAACATTTCCGTCCAACACAGCAGAACTTTTCAATGACAAAAAAAATCTGATTTTGGCGTACCACTCTTTTTGTTTCATTTCTATTGGATTTCACCATCGAGTTTCAGCACCCGCAAGTATCTTTCATTTTTCAGTGCACATGTACTTCTATACTGTATATTTTATTCCTTATACACCCTGCACCTCATCCTATCTTAATACTTAAAAACACTCTGTACCACGTCCTCTATTTTTCCTTATACACCCTGCACTCCGTGATACACCTTGCAACCCGTCCTAATTGAATATTTATATACCCTGCACCCGTCTTGTCTTATTCCTGAAATACTTGTCTATATGACCAACAGCAGGTGTCACTCACTGTGCCTGGAAGAGGAAGACGCGCCAGTCGGCAGTCTGCATACGGAACACATGTGGCCTCTTGGTGTAATCATTGGCCCTTTCGGCCAACGCATGATGAACACTGATAACCTCCTCTGGGGACTGGAAGTCCAACCTATACTCACCCTGCATGGATAGAAGACAGAGCAAGGAGGAGTTAGAGTGCAAAGGTGGGTGTGGGGGGGGGGGGGGCGAGAGAATGTGTAATATCGGACAATTCACTGGTCGCTTATAAACCACATGTATACACAGTAGTGCAAAGGTAACACAGGACTATAGCAGGGAAGTAGATAAGACTGCAATGCTCTGCAGGTCTTTAGCAGTGGAGAAGTTAGTGGAGCAATGCTCTGTAGGTCTCTAGCAGAGGAGAGGTTAGTGGTGCGATGCTCTGCAGGTCTGTAGCAGTGGAGAGGTAATTGGAGTGATGTTCTGCAGGTCTCTAGAAGAGTGAAGTTAGTGGAGCGATGCTCTGTAGGTCTGTAGCAGAGGAGAGGTTAGTGGAGCGATGCTCTGCAGGTCTCTAGCAGGAGAGAGGTTAGAGTAGAGATGGTCTCCAGATCTCTAGTAGCTGAATTGTCTGCAGCAGTAGCAGCTATTGCATTCTTGTTCTGGGGAGGCCTTCCTACCTTGAGAAAGTACAGCAGCATCCCCTTTAATACTGTATAGAAAGCTTTCCAGCCTCGCTTCCCCCAGGGGGCTGTAGAAGACAGGGGAGGGGTTACCAGGGAACCAAGAACAGGCACATCCTGCTGGGTGGATGGTTGGCACAAAGCTGAGCGGTGAGTGTATGAGGGCTAGTCTCTGCATCAGGTCACACAGCAGCGTTTCCTGTTCATTCACTACTCACTCTTTCTTTCTCCCTTCTCTTTCACTCAGTCTGTGTGTGTGTATTTTGTGTGCTCATTTACACCTCAGTCTGTGTGTGTGTGTGTGTGTGTGTGTGTGTGCGCTAATTCACTCAGTCTGTCTGTGTGTGTGTCTGTTCTCAATCACTCCTCAGTCTCTCTGTGTTTATGTGTGCGTGCGTGCTCATTCACTCTTAAGTCTGTGTGTGTTTGTGTATGTGCACATTCACTCCTCAGTCCCTGTGTGTGTGTGTGTGTGTGTGTGTGCTCATTCACTCCTCTCTCTCTCTGTGTGTGTTTGTGCTTATTCTCTCTTCAATCTGTGTGTTTGTGTCTCTGTGTGTGTGCTCTTAATCACTCCTCAGTCACTGTGTGTGCGCTCATTCACTCCTCAGTCCCTGTGTGTGTGCTCATTCACTCCTCAGTCCTTGTGTGTGTGCATGTGCTCATTCACTCATTCTGTGTGTGCGCGCGCTCATTCACTCCTCAGTCGCTGTGTGTGTGCTTCATTCACTCCTGAGTCTCTGTGTGTGTGTGTGATCATTCACTCCTTAGTTCGTGTCTGTGTGCATGCTCGTTCACTCCTCAGCACACACACAGAGGGACTGAGGAGTGAATGAGCGCACACACACACACACACACACACAGACTCAGGAGTGAATGAGCACATACACACAGGGACTCATTCACTCCTGAGTCTGTGTGTGAGTGTGCGCTCATTCACTCCTCGGTTTGTGTGTATGTGTGTGCTCATTCACTCCTTAGTCTGTGTGTGTGTGTTTGCGCTCATTTACTCCTCATTATGTGTTTGTATATGCGTTTGTGTGTGCTCATTCACTCTCCAAGGTCCCTGTATGTGTGTATGCTCAGTCACTCCTTAGTCTGTGTGTGTGTGTGTGTGTGTCCTCATTATGTGTTTATATATATATATATATATGTGTGTGTGTGTGCTCTTTCACTCCTCAGTCTGTGTGTATGTGCGCATTCACTCATTCTGTGTGCACACTCATTCACTGCTCAGTCTGTGTGTGTGCTCATTCAGAATGAATGAGCAGAGAGACAGAGAGAGACAGAGAGAGAGACAGACAGAAGAGTGAATGAGGAGAGAGAGACTCTCTCCGCCACAAACCTCTCATAGGAAAACATTTGAAATAAAGGCATTGTATTGCTTGTGGCATTTTAACATCTTTTTAATGCCTTGATGACTGATACTCAGTGAAGTGAACGTGAGAGGGGGGGATGAACGGGCTGGTACTCACTTTTCTTGCCGTCAATATCTGCGTGCACTTTACGGCACAGCACACCCTGTCTGTAGATCGGTGCTTGGGGGTCAGGGGCTGCCATATCCAGGAAGGGGTTGCTTTTTTTGCGGGTGAAGAGAGGGTTGTCCGGTTTGGAAAGAAAGGTCAGCTCCCCCTCAGTCCTGTCAGATTGAGAGCAAGCTATGGATTGGAGCACTAAGAACAAGCAAGGAGTACAGATAGGAGACACAGAGGTACAATGAGCACAGATAGAAATGAGAGGAAGAAGGATCTTCAAAAGAGGATGCGCCAGGAGCACAGATGATACATGTCCAGAGAGAAGGTGGAGATGATCAGAAGAGCACACTGAGCCGGGGGATACTAAAATGAAGAGGGTGATTTCATGTTTTACTTACACGGCCCATTCCAGCTTCTCGTTGCGGATAGAATGGTACAGCCCCTGCAGAGAGCATACTGGAGTCACATCACAGCCAAAGAGCTTGCAAAATCAGATACCACATCCTGCAACACTGCTCTAGGAGTAGGAATACAAATTCCCTTCTCTTTTCCTCACGGACATCCCACTCCTTCACATTCATCTCGTCCATGGTCTTCCCATACCCATAGCGCTGTCCACATGCACAGCTCCTATTTTTGACCTCCTACATACAGTACATCATTGGCCCACTCAATGCACAGTCTCACAATTGGAACAGATGCAGTCAGTAAAAAGTCTGGTACCTTGAGAAGCTCCCGGGAGAAGTTGCTGCCATCATTCATACCGTCCATATTATTAATAAACTCCTGCAGACTCATGCACTTCCTGATGTTCTGCAGTAAACCAGAGCAGGGAGTAGACGTAACACATAGTAATGCGTGGCAGACTGAAATGTGTATAGTGTCAAGTTTGGCAGTGTGTGTGAGGAGGAGGCTGGCACTGTCGCCACTGTGTGTCTCTTTCTGATGGGGAGGCTGGCACTGCTGATGCCAGTGCTGTACCAGTCTCTGTTAAATGGATAATACTGAATCATTATTGTAACTGCATGTCAGTGACCCTGGAATGAAGTATGAGGTCTGTAACTGGGTAACCCTGGAATGATGTGTGGTCATAACTTTACCTGTCCATGGAGGTCTGAATTGAGAAGCATCAGGCCACAGGTCAGGGTGTGCACAGCATCTGTCAATCAACACAAGGCCATGGTTACTTAATGCATTGAGATCTAGTCTTGGACTCCTGCAATGGGTCCCTGTGTGACCTTATACATTATAGATGAAGGAGGAAGATATTATGTGACAGGTAAATGGACAGGAGGTGTTGTGACAGATGTAAGGTACAAGACCAGGCCCTGTGAAAGCAGTATGGATGCCTGATACAGATTAAGTCTAATTACATGTGCAGACCCAGAATCACACACCTGGGGAGCTGAAGTCCTTGGGGTTGCAAATGTGGAAGCGTTTGGAAAATTGGAACAGGACACGCTCTCTCTCCTGAGTCTCCCCTGTCAGCACAAGCTCCAGCAGAAGGGACCTGTGAAGGGACAGAGACACGTACCCTCTTGAATCATGGCTGCATCATTGTCCCTCAGGTAATTATTGTATACCCGCTCTGAGATTTCCAACCCATGACTATCTGGGCAGTAGCACAGCCTCAAAAAATTTTTTTTCAGTGCAAGCGACAGATGTGGTGCAGGCAGCGACGGAGAAAAGGGACACGGTGCAGAGGGGATAGAGACAGAAAGTGGACACTGACAGGAAAAAGGGACAGTCACATTGAGAAAGAGCAGAAGTGACAGAGGGAGGTAGTCGAAGAACAGTGGCAAGGAACAGTGACAGATAAAGGTGGCAGTTGAGGTCAAAAGAAATGTAATGTGCAGACAGGACTGAAATGTGGAGAGTGACAGAAAATACAATATATAGCGTTGTATGAACGTTTGATTAATTCCCTTTAATAGTAGCAGTTGCTTTAATTCTCAGGAATATAAAGATTAATGTACACAGTTTGTCTATTTGTTAATGTTTTCTCACCTGAGAGCCACATCCAGAGTTTTTCCTGTGAAGTCAAAGAGGGAGAGATATTCTTCAGCCACCATGGCACTGAAAGAGTTACTAGAAGGAGCATCAAAACAAGTCAATCAATAGCCAAACTGGACACGGGTCACCCACGGGAACGTTCCCAGCACCAACCACTTTGCAGGGTTATAAAATTAGGTTGATGCACTGTGTGACGGTAGGCTCTCAAATAAAAGGTTAAGCCCGTTTTGGTTACAACTGATTCATGTATAAGGGTTCAAGAGTTAGCTTCACATGTATGTTTCAACTGTACTTTGCGTAATAAAAGTATTTTTTGTGTTTTTACCTTCCGCCCATGCCAGCGAGCAGGGATTGCTAGGGGATGAGTTTCAAGGTTATTTTTGCAGAGGAATTGTTGTCAGAATGTGCCTAAGTAGTCCGGAGTTGTCGGTCCCCCTAAAAATGTACCTGGGAATCATGCCCGATTCCCGGATACATGGAGGAACATTGTCCTGGCAATATCTCCCCTTGGAAACGCAAGCGCGACTCACCACTAGGGTACCCTGTTTCAGCATAGCCCAGTAAGGTGAATGAGGCACAGGGATGAACAAGTGTCCCTGTAGCTGAGGGGATCCCTAGGTTAAGGGGGTACCCCAGCTAGTGCCCAGGGGACCCAGAACCTGTATTGGGTTTGTGGGTGCACCAACCGTATACAAGGTTGAGGGGGGACTCTAAGAGTACACACTGAGTCTAAGATAAAGTGAATATAGAATAAGGGAGATTCTAGTCAATCCCCTATACCCAGACTCGGGGAAATGTATAAAAGTATATTTTATTCATGTACTGTAATGTAATGTGTTGTTACATTTGGAACCTATGTCCAGTCAGGCTGCCCAGGCTAACCCATAGGCACCAGAAAGTCTGCTGGACATCGGTGTTCAAAGAAACCAGAGGATGACAAAGGTGAGAAAAGCATTTAGTTAGCAGGGAAGGGCTGAGTACCCAGGTCCGGAGAACAATGGCAGTCATCTAGGATGCCACTTGCTCTGCCAGACCTGGAGGACCCGTCCCAGCGGGTGGCATTGAGATAGCCAGGGAGTGAGTGCCAGGCTTGCGCGTGTCTCCTGGCTATTTCACATTTCCCGTTGACCCGGCTTCTCTTACTGGCTTGGCTCTGATTGGTTGTTGGGAATTTTCCCATGCGATGATTGGCTGCGGAGTTTCATGAATGAAACTCAGAATACTATAAAGAACGTGTGAGCCAATGAGATTAGAGTTCTCCGGTAGAAAGAGCGCGGGTGGGCTTTTCAAAATTGCTCTTGCGCGAATAGCAGAGCAACCGGCTTCGATTTCAAGCCAGAAACGCCTGCCTGCCAGAGTCTAAGTCCCGACTTTGGCACCCATGTTCTCAAAATCAAACGTAGCGGACCCGGCTGGGATTTGATGCTGATTTCAGTTCCAGAGGATCCGTGGTAGCTCGCGGTCAAGAAAGTCCAAATTCCCAGAAGAGAAGGGAGCGGTTGCACATCACCCCGATTTGGGAACCAGGAGATTCCGGGCCAAGTCCCGGTCAGGGTAAAACTCTTATTTAGAGCTGCCTGCACCTAGGAAAGTCTAGTTTTCAACCCCAGATCCCCAGTAAGTGTGTCTTTTTGTCTGTATTTTGTGTAAGCGAATTTGTGCGAATAAACTTCATTACCTTGTTTTGCTCAGTGAATGATCCCGGTTAAAAAGATGTAAATTGCCTGGTCTCCCGTTACATATACATTGTAGCTGTAATTAATCTGCCTTCCAATGACTAATACTCAGTATAAACTGCCTTCCGTCGAGTGATAATACAGAGTTAGACTACCTTCCAATGAGCAATCCTTACTATAAATACCAAATATTGCCATGCAGTGAACAAGACTTAATTCAGGACTTGACCGACCCCTTTAGAATCAGAGATTATAACCCAATACCACACTATACTTACTTTTTCTGCAGATACGGAGCAACCTGTGATCTTTCGAAGCCATCCAATTGGAAAAGCCTTGTTGCCAAACGCCTTGCTGCCTCTCGATCATTACTGGTCCCATTTGCAATAATGTCCACGTGCGTAGCCTCCTTGGTGCTGGGAAATAAATGAGTGAGGAGGGTAGGGAGGGAATCATTTTGCAGCGCTGATTAAGAAATCAAGATGGTCTTTGCTACCAAAGCTATTTCATCCAAATGCCATGTAACCATAGAGTGATCAAAATCCTGGCATATGAACCTTGAGTGAGATGAAAACACAAACAGTGATTTCCTAAGCACCGATGCAGGATATCGCACCCTAATCCGGCATTAACTGACACCCCTATTTGATCAGCAGGTTCAAGTACACAATTAATTGTAATAGTCATTGAGAGATTTCATCCCCCAGGAGAAAGGTGGTGATGACCTTTTGCAGTAGTAATAAACAAGGGAAATATATATTGTTCTTGCACGTTCTTTAGATTTTTTTCACAATTTCTTAAAGCACTTCTGTTTTTTTTAACCGGTTTTAAGTGCACTGTAGTTCACGCGTATATATATGTAGCACAAACAGTGCTTCTTGATTTTAACCCCTTAGGCACTGCATACATGTCACACATCCCATGCTCTTGGCTATATTATTGTTTTTTTCCTCTTATCTCTATGCAGTGGAAGAAATACAAAGGACACAGTATAAAATTGGTAGTGTAGGCACTGTACCTGCTGAAAGGGTCTACCTTGACGTGGGTGCAGGCTTAACATGTTTTAGCCAAAATATTGAACTTAATGACTCATGTATGAGAAGAAAATAAACATATAGAAAAGAATCAAAGAATTTTCCATATTGGATGTGCATTGGGGCTTCTTTGTTTACGTTAAGCCAATTAAATATATAATTCTGTGGGACTGGGTTTTGAGCTTGCCAAGATTGTGTACAGTATGTCTAATGGCAGTTAACTCCGGATCGGGATGCGATCGCCAAAGTGTTTTGTGTGTGTAGGAGTTTCCATTTATTTGATGTTTTTACATATCTTACAAAGGCATCCTCTCACATGAATTTGAATGTACCCCTTTTTCTGCAGAGCAATGTATTGGTGACCTCTGTGGCAGTGAAGGGGTTAAGGGTGGTGTGAAAGTTTAGAATGTGCAGAGCAAACTTTAGAATGTTCAACAGTATGCAGATTCCGGAGTGTGCCGGCACACCTGTATGTGAATGTATGCAGTCACCTGTATGCTAATTATGCATCAGAACCTTCAAGAACATTTGCAGAGCAGGATGTGATGAACCACACTGTCTCCCAGGCTGGCTACTTACTCTGATGTCTCCAAGTCTCTGTCTGTGGGCACTTCACCCATGTGCTCTGCTGCTATTTGTATCTCAGGAGAATCTAGGTACAGCCTGGGCACTGGCTCCTTGTCCTTCTCCTCTCCCTTTCTTTCATCTGATGTCAATCTGCTATCTGCCTGCTCTTTGCTCTGACAGCCCTGGCACACTGGATGAGCATCTGTCTCATGGCACAGGAGAGGTATCCTCTCTTTTGGCAGCTCTTCCTGAACATGTGGAGTTGTCGGATTCCCCAGGGAAGACAGGGGTGTAGGGAGATTATGATCAGAATCGTGTTCCAGTAACAGTGCTGAAATCAGGGAGATACTGGAAACAGAAAACAGCAAACCTTCCTCTACGGGAGGGATCTTTATACCAGGAGCTGATAGAAGAGAAAGAGTAGGCATATATTTTACTGAACACATCAAGACATACAGATATATATATACACACACATGCATACAGTATACAGAAATATTATACACAAATATTTGGTCAGAGTTACCTGAGACTCGCACTGAAATACATACAGACATAGGTGCAGTGATACTGTACATATTCAACTTTTTTATTATAGTGCTGATAGTGTGGGCAGTACTGTGCATAGAATATTGCAGGTAAAATGTACCATCTACTTTTGGGGGCTGAGGTATAAGGAGATAAAGTTACTTGCCCAAGGTCACAAGGAGAGCTAGTACTTAGCGTTCACCCGCATCAAAGGCAGCATTCTCCTCTTAGAATATGTGTCAAGATTATGCTATTAGCTCATTGAAACATCTCTTTTACCAATTTTCCTGTGCATGACATGTATGAAACTTATAAGGCATGTACTATGTAATGAACATATGTAATATGTGTTGACTTTGCGAGGTGAAGCGACAGAACTGTATTTGTAGAGATGGGCATGAGATAGTATGTGGTCTGTAGTGTCTAAGCAGTTGCGGAGCTAGGAAGACTCTCACTCACAGATTTCGGACGCGGTCTCCGTGGAATTGCAGGCTGCCATGCTGAGCTGAGTGTTTCCTGGGCAGGGGAATCTCTGGGGGAAGTGAATGAATGAGAAACCTTTTTACAATCCCTCATAAAGAAATCAGGAATTGCTTACCAAACAAGGACCCCATTAGAAATATATTAAGGACCCACAAGCCTCACTAACCATTAGGATAGGGTTTTTTTTCCCACTCAATTAAATGTTTTTATTTCAATAGTCATAGGAATGTAAATGTTTCTAATAATATTATTGTATATTGATGTCTTGCAAAGATGGTGACTGATTGGTTGGCTTAAGAACAAAACCATTACTGCCATTGTTAAACTAAACTACAGGGATAGGAGTACAGTGGATAAGAGGGATAGGTTGTTAAATGGTGGGGCATTGTCAGACTGGCCCAGAATACCCTTCGCCACCTAAAACTGGGGCAAAAAAAACCTATACAAAAAACTTCAATAACCCTTTAAAAAGATTACAATTCCTTAGGTATAAGAACATTTACAGGGAGAGCTGTGAGTGAGTATGAAGATTTGTGTTGCTGGTTTAACTCTAGATTAAAAGATCAGCTTTAACCAGTGCTTTTATTACACTGAAATCCTCCTTAGCATGTCCATGTAAACGATGTATGTCTAAACATAAAGGATGCTTGTTATTTAAAGCTCTGCCACATACCTCCGTGGTACAGCGGAGATTCTCTGTGCTGTCAGAAAACACACTGCTTTCTTCCTGGTCATCTTCATATATTTGGAGAATTTCCAAGGATTCTGAATGTATTATTCCACTCTTAAATTCTCTACCCGAACCCGCAACTCTAAAATCCCATCTTGGCCGGGTCTGCCCTTGGCCTAACAAAGGCTGGTCGTAGAGCGACACTGCCTTCTGGCCACTTTCCTCCTCACTGGGGATGATGTCATTCTTGTGAGCGCTCAGCTGAAGAGATGGTTGTGAAGTGGGACTTGTGGGTTGTAGAGGTCGAGTGTCCCAAAATAAAGGATTGTTACAAAACAAGCTCTCATCTTCCATTTCCTCCTCTGAGTAGGTGGCCTCCTCTTCCTCTCTGCCCTCCACCAAATCTAGATCCTCATCCACCCTCTCATCCTCAATATCTACAGAAGAAGGCTCCATGCAGCTCTGAAAGTTTAATGCTCTGGAAGGAAAGGTCTCCGGCACATCCCCTGGCATCTCTTGTTTATCAATCTCATCTTGGAGCTCCATAACGCACAGCTGAGCCTGAAGCATGCTTGTCCAAAATAAATCCTGTGCTGCACTGGTCTTTGGGTTTGTCTCATCTTGAGTCTCCACAGCAGTGGGTTTCAGAGAAGGAGATGGGAAAGCTTCCCATCCCCCTACACTTTCAACATTAGTACTTGGGTCAAAACCAACACCTTGTGTTGCTCTTTGCTCATTGTGACCATGTGTATACAACTCGGATATGTCATGGTTTTGGGGATTTAAGCATAGGTTGGTTTGATCCAGTGTTAAAAGTTCAAAGACAACGTCGGATGTCTGAGTCCTGTCATTCTGACTATTCCTAGAAAATGGATCTGTCTCTATGTCAAAGTGAGTAGTATAAAGTGGGAAGAGGTCAGCATCCATGGCAAGCTGTAGGTTTTCCATTTCACTCTGCACCAGAAGCTCATTTGTCTTCAGATTCTGTGGTCTAGTAGGCAAAAGTTCTCTTCCTCTAAAGTTCTCCTGAGGTTAAAGTCATCTTGCTAAGGGTCAAGAAATGCTGGCACTTCAAAGAGAGACCCTGCCGCATTAGAATTTGCCCTGAAAAGCACAAGAGAAAAAGCAAACAGAAGAAACAAGTTAATGGTTAATCACAAAAGATCAAACATTTTGTAAAGTCCTGCAATGGTTGGTAAAGTTTTTTTTACACCAGCAGTTTACATGTGCAACACATAAAATATATTGCGGGAAACTAAAAGCCCTCAGGTTTCTGACACCTTTTTACCATTTTCTTTGTAATCCTCAAACCATTGAGCAGGGTGATGTTTAACTCCTTAAACGCCTTAACTCCGGTGAAAGGGTTTAATAATGACTCTCCCCTCGAGATTAAAGCTTTATTTACACATACAGTATGTTAGAAGAGGCCGGGAAAGTGCTTCACAAAAAGCAAGTCGGTTCCCCATGACAGAAAAAAATAAGAACGTACAGTATGTAAAAACCCCAACCACAGCATAAAGTGTCATGAAAAGGAGACTGCAAAACACACAGGAAATCAACATGCAGTACACCCAGCAAAGAGCAAGCAGCGACAGTCAAGGAGTAAGGAAAAACAAGTTAAAGAGCTGTGTGTGCTTTAAATGTATGTTTACGCTTACTTGTGATGACAAAATATATATTCAAAGAATTATACCACCTTCTGGTGCCTTATTGGAGTAATTTCAGTACTATACATCCATTTAGTGCTGCTAGGGCCTGCACCGCATAGCTACTGTATTTGAAAAACACCTACTTAGGGAGAAGGAGTGGCTCATTGAGTAAAGGCATTGACCCTGTGAATAATGACATTGGTCACTTCCCGGTGTCAGCCCCTTGTGACCGTGGGCAAGTAACTTTATCTCCCTGTGCCTCAGGCATCAAAAATCATAGATTGTAAGCTCATCTGGACAGGGACTGTGTCTGTACAAAATCCTATGAGTTGTGTACCGCGCACCATACTGTAATTGCGAAGAGCTTTGAGTCTTATTGGGAAGAAAGTGCTATATGAAATAAAGTTATTATGAAATAGTTATCATTATTTATATCAGGGAAAAACGTGGGTTATGACAAGTTTACACTGCAAGAGATCAAGTCACTCACAGTAACTACTATTGCCAGATATAACTGAGGCTCAATCCAATGAGTGAGAGTCTCATTAAGTAGAATTAGCTACACATGATTGAGGAAAAGTGCAACTGTTTTCCAGTGAGTGAGACTCTGGATACATAAACGAGTGTGGCTTCAGGTGAGTGAGAGTCACTCAAACTGAATAAGTTTGTCTTTCACTGCTGAATGCGACTGCCTCGTTTTCCTGCGCTGCCCAAACTTGTCGCACTTGTTCACACCCTTGATCACGAGCGTTTTTGCAAATCCTACAGCATATTTTCCAATCCGCAGCATAGTCTAGGGTTTGTATTTAGACCTACACCCCTGGGGCCGTGATGGTGGGGAGTAGACTGGATCTATCAAGGCAGCCGTCATATTTTATGAGCATTTTGCTGATATGTGGTGTGTAACAGCAATTGTGGTTATCATTGCATAGTTACGTACTTACAGGAGTTGGATCATTATTAACAAAATCCATGCTGGAGGGGCCTGCCAACAGCAGTGTATAAACATGCTGCAAGGATGACCAACATAGTAATAATCTTCAACTCCTTTTCCAAAGGGGTGTAGCAATAAAAATATATATTTATACCAGTAGAAGGGACACAATATTATTTTTATAATGTAATGTGAATCTCCCCTTTTTTGTGCATTTTTTTTTGCTGCTTTAAATATTATACTTTCACATTTTGCAAACATCTATATCGTGATCTTCAACTAGTTTTTCAATGGGTCGGGTTAAAATGGTGTGCGGCAACGTAATTATTGTGTATACAGTATAGATATTTAAAAATTCTTCAACATTTTGTAAGTATTCGTAACATCCATACCACACAATTTTAATACTTTAGCTTTGTAGTGAGTTTAAGTGTGTAAAATTGCACTTTGCTGCTTGAGCAACTGCAAATGACGTTAGCCGGGGCAGACAGTCCAAGGGCCACTACAAGGCCCTTCATAGGCCGGGTTTGATTCATGGACAATGTGTTGATACAAGATACAGCTACAAACTTTCTTCTAATTGGAAACAGGGACTCAATATAAAACATTATTGTACCCATGAGAATAATCAGAGGTCATTTTTACCGAAAACAAAATAGCACAAAAGAAAGTGCTGAACTATTTATTTATTTTTTTACCATGGCTTAGATCATTTTTTTCGATAGGGGTTCCTAGGCATCCTTGCGTTACCAGGCTTCCATAAAGGGTTCTCTGCAATTTTCAGGTGATTTGAAAATTGTACCAAATACAGAAGAATTTACATTACATCTGATCTCAGATGCACTATTACAGAGGGTTGAGGTTCCTTACAATGCATCTGATCTCAGAAGCGCTATTAGAAAGGGTTGGGGATCCTTACAATGTATCTGATCTCAGAAAGCGCTATTAGAGAGAGTTTGGGCTCCTAACAATGCATCTGATCTCAGATGCACTATTAGAGAGGGTTGGGGCTCTGCAGAATTTCACAATATAATTATAGGGATCCTTAACTAAAAAAAAAAATGTTGTAAACCACTGCTCTATGTGATGCATGCAACATCAGTTTTAGGGACTTTTTCAGAAAGGTTTCATAATGACTATCAACCCACGTCAGATCTTACTGAATAAGGCCCTTAACCCCAACTGGCCGACTGCACTACGGCAGTTCGAAAACCCCCAATAACTTGAATGGGGATTTGTGGCAGATCGCTGTGCGATTGCCTGTTGTTACAAGGTAAGTTGAATTAGCCCCTTAGAGAAGTGCTGTGATTGTAAAAGCTTGATACATGTCACCAATGGTGAATTGCCCAAAGCCAAATGGTCATTTATTACAGTTTGCCAGCTGTAAAACTGGTGCAATACCGGTGCAAAAAAATAGCACCAGCAGTATTGAAAAAATCCAGTGTTTTTCATTTTGCACGAGTTGTATACCACAACTGGAGAATTTGATAAATAGCTCCATGCGTCTCAACCAGGGTCTCCCACTTCAGAGGCCATTTCCTTAACCAAAAGGCTACTTCTCTTACTGCATTGGTGAGGCTAATACGTATGCTACGACTATCCACACACTACAAATATTACAACTTGTTCTAATGAATGGAAAAATTAAAAAAAGAACACCAATGCACTATTACTATGTGATAATCCAGCCATAAATGTATGTGAATACTGCATGTCAGAAACACTCAAACAATGCACAGCTGCACAAGACTTACCACAGGAAAGAAAAATGCAGGAGCCAGTTGAAAACTTGCCACAAGTTCTATGTTTCCTTCACCAGTTCAGCCACTAATAACCTACCCTCTCCAATACATCACACAAGATGAAGCCTCTACAGTTACTGCTCGTCTCTTGCACACTTCCTGCCTGTGAGCATCACACAGCCCAGCAAGTGCAGGCAGCGTGGGAGGAGCAGCCCAAAACCTCTTGCCTCTTAAACTTGGCATTTTGCTATTGCTCTTACTGTTGGAGAGGGGAGTTGGATGAGGTCTTGTAATGGCAGCAAGATGAGGCTTTATTTCATGAAATTAAAAGTGGGGGGTTTAAAATGGCACTCCTATTCTGATTTGCCCCTTTGTGATTATAAGTTTAATTTAATCAGTATTGCAAATTCTGTGTCACTCCAGAAGGAGAAATGAAATTGGACATAGTCACTTAAGGTCAGGCCTGGCACTGCTTTTGTCACTGGCACCCAGCATTGTGAAGGATAGAACCCATGGGCTATAGAACCCATCAGCTTGTATCACTTTGTGTCCCTGTATGGTGATCCTTAAATTTGACAAAACCTTCACACAAAATGCTGCCAACAATGTCTGAGGTGCTGAGCTGTCAGGAAATCATATCGCCGCAAGAGGAAGCGCATCATACCTCAGTGCATCTGGCCCTGTCAGGTACAGGAAAACTGCGTGGACCATAGTGTGTGTGTGTGTGTGTGTGTGTGTGTGTGTGTGTGTGTGTATGTATATATATATATATATATATATATATATATATATATATATATATATATATAATATTTACTGCATTTATACAGAGCTTTTCTCCCAATGGGACGCAAAGCACTTCACCATTACAAAAAGAAAGAATCATCTTAGAACGTATACCCAGCATGCCTGCTGGTGACATTAGTGGGAGGGTAGGGAAGCTGCGACGAGTTCTGAAAAAGACACCAACTCCGTGTGCGCTTCCCTGGCGCCATCCAGAGCATCATATGTGTCCTACTTATTCTACACGTCTCAGTGATATTCTTTACTTTTAGATTATGGAATAAAACAAGTGTTACACAGTAACAGGGATTTATCCCTGTTTTAGAGAAACTGCCTCTAGTGTTCTGAAAATCCAGCAGAGAGCTGGTTAATTGCAGCTAGTCAATTAACAAGCTCCACCTGGGTAATCCAAGTAGGTTTAAAACTCCTGCTGAAACAGATCTAGAGAGATTTTCCTCAGCACACAACAGTAGTGACATGAGGAGAGAGTCTTGAAAATAAAGGAGGAGGACTGTGTATTGACAGCAAGACACAAGGGGACCAGACCTATTTTCCTGGACACAGAGGATCCAGGAACCTGCCAGTGGCTGGACTCTCAAGCACACCAAGATACCTGAACCCCACTGACCTGAAGGGCCACCTGCTTTAAGGTACTGCTGAGACTTTGGGGTGGTAGGTTGGAAAGGGGCTTATCCTCCCAGTCTTGTAAGAGAGTGCCTGGGGGAAGTAAGTTAGCCCTTACAAAAGGATAGGTGTCTATTGTTTTTGTATATTTTTGTTTCCTGTGCTGTTTAAAGAAACAGGCTTACTAAAGCAATATGTTAATTTCACCCCGAACGGTCTCCATTTGCATACCTGTGCAGACATCTTACATATACACACCCTTCTTTTCTATAAGTATATACTGTATCTGACAAAGTACAGTGTACGATCAAGGAACTTCAGAAGGAATCCATGGATTGACAGACCTTAACACCCTACTAACAAGCATTAACTCTGTCAGTGCATTTTTTTCTCGTTCACATTTATAGCAATTATATATTTTCTCTTTTTTCCCTTTCTCTGTATTCTCCCATGGATTTGTACGACTCATTCAAAAATGTCTGAGACACGTATTCAAAGACTGCATGTCAAGGATTCTGAGCCCAGCCACAGAGGTGGCTGCATCACCACAGCCCTGCAGGCAGGAAAGTAGTTAACAGTCTCGCTGTTGTTCTGATTTCCTGTGTGTTTTTGGTTTCTGGTGGCTTGGCTACACTGACTGTTCAGAGCAAGAGAGGGGAAGTGGCATTTCTGTGTATTTAAATATTATTTATTTGAATAGGTTGCCTACAGAGGTAATCCCACACTGCATTGCAGGTCCGGCACCAGTGAAGCGGTTAAGAAGCACTGTTGATAAAGATTATGAATGTATATGTTTGTTTATATAGCAACACAAATCTATGCAGCGCATTGCAGAGCGATAATACAGGGAGATAGTTTCACAAGTGTGTTAAACATGAAACAAAGGGAGTTATGGAGTAATTTTCCTACAGGGCTTACAATCTAAATGGAATAATAAGAGACTTGCAGAATACAATACGAGCAGAAGGAATATAAAACGAGTAAGTTAGGGGGCAAGTAAGTGCATCAGCAGTGCGAGGAGAATTTTGGGCCTATATTAACTCCTTTTGTGTCAGAGGGTCCTGCCATCTCAGTGGCCATGACCTTTTCAGCAGTAGCAATCACGTAATTGCTCACTAGAGCACTCACGTGATTGCTTTCTTCCAGCAATGTAAATGCGCCCTAGAAAATGATCAAACCCCAATTTAAGTACAGTGTACGTCAGAAGGGCCTCCAGGGTGCTACCCTTCATGACGCACACAGGAGGGATTAACCAAATCCGGTGCGGAGGAAATGAGTATTAACTCTGTCGCCACCACCCTGGCCTGTAATGCATTAAAAACTAATACACTGCTAGTCCATCTGGCAGAAAAGTGGTTAAAGCTTTAGTCCAGTGGTACCCAACCCTCTCCTTGGGAATCCAGGGGCCACACCAGGTTTCTATAGCAATTACACAACATTCTATTCCTATGCAAATTAGGTGAATTCCCCTGCGTGCAGGGGTATGTTACCCCTGAAACATAGCGTGGCCGGGGATTCCCGAGGAGACCGCTTGTACAAAAGCAAATCTTCCTACAAGAACATAAGAAATAAAGATCGTAATGTGGCCCAAGAGCATCAATGTGATGGATGTAATTGATGCCAAAAGAGGCATCTCCCTCCATTTCCCCCTGTGTGCGTCAGCGTGTAAGTTTTGGAGGAAGGGACACACATTACTACATATCATGTTCTGCTTGTGTAAATCTCCCTGGGTAATTAAGAAACTTAATTAACTACCTTAGGTTGCTGAAATATAAAATATAAACTGCTGGGTGCGCAAGGAGCCTTTTCTGTACGCTGATGCACAATCCCTGGTATTTGGTACAAAGGCCAAACTAATACTGCTAGCACTGCCTAGGCAAGTTTTAGTTTATGATCTCTAGCCCAGAGGCTCGCCATCTTTATAATACCCGACCTGTAAACTCTACTGTACATTTTCTCAACCCCTTGCAGCCACCTCATTTTTTTTGTTACAGAATGGGAAACGATCGGTCCTTGGAGCTGACCTGCACTATTTTCAACAACCGAGACCTCCTGGTTCCCAAGATATTAACCATAAAAGCTACAGTGTTTCAGTCCCTGCCAGGGGAAACAAAATGGCTGTCCAAACATCATATGATGTTTGCAGCTTCCTCTTGGCCCATGTGACGCAGGAGATTTAAAACCGAAGAAAAAAACACTGGTACCTTTACCGGTAAGTAGCTTGGGAACCAAAGGGTCCACGGTGCTGAAAGAAACACAGTGGTTCCCATCCTGTAAAAAATAAATAAAAAAAAGTTAGGTAAGGGTGATTGCTGCGTTAAAGTGATAGATATTTATACATCACAAAAGTAAATGCTCTTATAAAAAAAGACCTTTGCTTTCTCTCGCCGGCTCAGCTTTCTCTGTGCAGTTATGGCCAGTCAGAATGGTGCTATCATGGCACATTGTTGCTGTACCATGAAAATGTTTCCCCCATCAACACGTGGCAGCTGTTATGAGTTTCCTGCCATACACCCACTGTGGGTGCTTCCTGTCTGGGTGTTGTCTATGCACAGCAGCTGTGCAGTAGTCACGCAGAGAAATGAGAACAGCCTCACATTCTGCTGCTGCAGCCACTTACATACCGTATATGCCTAACTGCACCCCAGTACTTGGCGTCATAAAAAAGGTGGCAACCACTTCTTTTCAGTGACAACAGCAGGGCTCTTCAACTAGTTCTCCAAAGCGACCCGATCAGAAAACATTTAGGAGTAAGAGGACCACAAGTTTATTGCAATGTCATTTTGGTTACATTTAAAAGGAGAAATCCTGGTCTTGCTCCATTCCCCCCCACCCCCTCTTTTTTTTTTTTTTTTTTTTTTGTACATAGATGGGAAGCAGGGTGTCTCAAGAGCTGTACTTCATTAATTTCAGCTCCAGGGAACCTTCTGGTTCTCGAAATACGTACCGAGAAAGCTACCGCTGGTATTTTATGGGATTTAAATCCCCTACCGATTACGGCTACCTATTGACTCGCGTAACAGGGGAGAATTAAACGCCATTTTGTTTCCCCTACAGGGGACGCTACCGGCAGCACCTTCCCTGGTAATTATCTTGGAGACGAGCACAAATGAACGACGTTCAGATTAGGAAAACCTGAACCTGCTTCCCACTCATAAAAAAAAAAAAAAAAAAGTGAGGGGATAAAACAAAAAAGCTGCTATAAAGACTCAAAAATGACTATGTTAACATTTTGCAAGCATTAAAAACTTCTGTACCATATATTTACATTACCTGACAAGTCGGTTTCAGTGTGAAAAATTGCACTTAGGCTGCGCGTAAAAATAATTTGATTTTGTCGTGCAACGGCCGGGTCACTGAGCGATTCAGCCAATAAGGGCAAACCGCTCACGGGCATGTCATGTGATGTCACGGGCACGTCTCCTCCTCCAGATCCTGTGGCCTTGGATCGCCTATGCAGCAGGAGCACGCGACGCCATGCGCTCTGTCACGCACCTACTATATCCGAGGCCTAAGCCTGGGATATCAAATTAGCAGGAGCGTCTAAGGGCCACATCAAGGCCCTTTGCAGGCCGCCAGTTGAAGACCCCAGGACTACAGAATTAATCGGTTTGTACTCTGTCTACAACAAGCAGCATCTCTGTTTATTGCACTTACACAAAATCCTTTGACACTTCACTACGTGGGCTATAAACTCTTTGTAGAACAGAACCTTAACCTTGTGTTGACCTTGTTTAAGAGCTGTTGTATTGCATTCTGTTCATTATAACATAATAATAATAATAATTATAATTAAGGCCGTACCAGTAATTATTCTCTGAGACCTACCTACCTTGCAAATGTCAAGAATGATCTGACAAGGAGCCCAGCTCAGGTTGTGTTAACAGTGAACCTATCAATACCCCTCTTAAAATTTCCCATTCCTTTTCATTTCATGGGGGCGATTTCAGCTTACATTTTAAAACAGCAATCTCCTCTTATAAGGCTATATTCATTTAAATTTAGTATCTTGCCCACTGCGCATGTCCCATTCTTTAAAAAATAAATAAAAAAATTACAAATCATGTTTTTCTAAATCCGTCAAGATGTTAGCATCGTCACTTTTAGGCTGCAAGGGGCCCTGAGGAGTGCTCCATTTTAACTTCCAGAACACCTAATGTTTGAAGCTCTTATAGCTCCTGAATGGCACATTTGATTTTAAAAATAAAAACAGGGTTGGAAGAGCGTAAAAAGATGATAAAGTGAAAAAGAAAATGCAAAAGAAAAAAGCTGATCAGCTCAGACTGCTGCTTTAATGACTCGCTTACATTTTGTCTTAACTCCTCCAAAGACAGCCAAGAAATTTGGCAGAAGTGCCTCCTGCTGGCTGCCAGTTACAGAAGAGGTGGGAACCCATAATAAATGCAGGTGCTGGTTATATGTCAAGGATCCTTTTTGAGAGATGTTTTGGGTGCATTAGAGACGAGCAGTTAAGTAAAACGCTGTAATCAGTGATGAAGTGTGAGTGACAGTATTAAGGGGGTACTTTAAAGTGTTAGAAAGGTGCAGTCATATTCGGTATTGCTCTGCACTGTTTGTATTTCCAGCAGGGGAGGCACTGTGCTAGGAATCCTGCTGAGGTTACTCACCCATTCCGAGCTGTCAGCTCCCGGCTCCTGTGTTCTGCGGACTCGCACAGGTTCATTTCTCTCCTTGCTCCCTTTTAATCTCTCTCCTCTCACTTCCGCACCTTGTTGACTGTTGCCCTTTCTGAAAAATCAGCGTGTCTACTGGCGAAAAGAATGAAGCGTGGAAGGTGAAACTTTGCTTCTTCCTTTCAGATTTTTGGGGTTTTTTTCTGCAGGAGAATGTGTACCGGAAATATATACACTGTACATATTAAAAAAAAAAAAAAAAGGCAGGTCTCATGTTTCTCCTGGATAGATTCCAGTGCTGCTAGGCAGGTTTCACAGCAACCCTATCAACGTACAAGTAGGTCAGTGCAGGAGGCTGGGAGTCAGACCAGCATGCAGTCACAGCTGGACTGAAGGTCACAAGGGCGTCAGGTGCTACTGACGTTTAACCACTGTCCTTAGTCACAGTGTTTCCATACTGTTTCCACATTGGGGTGTATACACCGGCAAAGAAAATGGAGGGCATTGAGTGACAGTAGAAAGGAGATTTACAGAAAAAGTGGCATGTAGAAAGAATAGCAGTAATAACCAAATTTGATCCTTTTTTTTTTTTTTTTTTTTACAAAGGATTTAAGCAGGGGGTCTCCGGTGACTCCCTTGCTTCTGGAGATACTTACCTCTGTAGGGGGTGCCGGTAACTGGGTAGCAGAGATCACGTTATGGGGCGCTTTTCAAAGCTCCCGCGTCCTGCGAGCCAATAGGAAGCCGTGATGTCATCGGTGCGGCTTCCTATTGGGTCATGTGACGCAGAACTTTAAAAAGCAGTGATATACCAGCACCCCGACAGAGGTAAGTATCCCAGGAAGCAGGGGATCCAGAAATTAATGGGGTTCAGTTATGGAGACGCCCAGCTTCAATCCTGTGTAAAAAAATAAATGTAAAAAACATCTTTCGTTGTGCCCCAAACCTAAAGCAAACGTTTTTGGGGAACTTGGTTTAAAACAAACAAAATGGGAGCCACTGCATTATTCAAAGTCTCTGTTGCAAGATTTACATGTGTTGTTGTGCTTATGCGTGAAGGGATTCAAACATATCCATGGGAATGAAGAAGAAAATAAAGGTTTTGCATAGGGGTATATTTCACAACCATAGTGCTATGTAAAGTACACTGTCAATCCCAAATATTTTTAAGCTCTTCAATCTAGGTTACAAATACATATATATTATTGTTTACTTTTATCTTATGCCTGAACTCTGGGTGTTTACACTGCATGGTGTAATTAGTATTGGTTTGTATACCTCCTTGGATAAAGGCTCCTGTTTAGTATGACTGTTAAAGCAGTAATCCTCCCCAGAAGTCTATATGTATACAAGTTTAAAGCTGCAGTTCAAGTTGCCGTTTTTTAAATAATATATATTATTTTTCCCATTCAATATGTGCATCAATACAATATGCACACTGACAAGTGATTAGCTAAACTGCAGATCGATCTGTTCTCCTGTAATCAATCGCTTGGTCAGGGCTATTTAATTCAGTTCTTGCACAGCATTTTGGGCAATGTAGTTCCTAGAATATAATTGACTGGGCGTTTACTAGATACAATTGGTTCACTGCTAGAGAGAGGGCGGGTCTCAAGAGGTAGAGCCTATCAGAAGGGGAAGGGGCTGTCACTTTGGAAATGCTTCCTACATTAGAAACATTAAAAATGTCTTTAAAACGTTTTTTTTAAATGATACAAGTATTTTTTCATAGTACAGAACTGATTTATTTAAAAAAAACAAAAAAACACCTACTGTAGAATATTGTTTGAATTGCAGCTTTAACTCCTATATAATGTTAGTATCTTGCCCCCTGAGCATGTCCTGCTCATATAAAACCTCTCAATCACATTTTCAAATCATGGTTTTCGAGTTCTCTAGTGTGTGAAGTTACCCTTGTAAATTTATACTCCATTTACCTTGTAAATTTATACTCCATTTTAAAAGAGCCATCCATGCAATATCCTACATATGTGTATTTTGTAAAATAAATGCATTCTGTAGTATTAGATAATATTAATAACATGTTCTTGTGTAGCGCTGCTAGTTTTACATAGCGCTTTACAGAGACATTTTTACAGGCACAAGTCCCTGCCCCGTGGAGCTTATAATCTATGTTTTTGGTGCCTGAGGCACAGGGAGATAAAGTGACTTACCCAAGGTCACAAGGAGCCGACATCAGGAATTGAACCAGGCTCCCCTGCAGCAATCTCAGTGCCAGTCAGTGTCTTTACTCACTGAGCCACTCCCTCTACATTTATTTTTTGTTGAACTCTTAACGCAGCAATACAGTACTACATCACCTGTTTTTTTTCCTTATTTGTATATGTAAAGCATGTGACAATGTATTATTCTGCATTTTTACCTAAACTGGTAATCGTTTGGTGCTCCTGTTCTAAATCTGCTGAAAAAAATTTCCTGACTTCGTTCCTAACATAATGGCTGCTTCAGTCAGTCTCTCAGCAGCTACAATGTATACTTTATATTACTAAGGCAACATTATCTATTGCTACAGTTTACAGCTCAAAGTGCTGAGATTGGCAACAAATTATCACAAAAAAAGAAAGTGTTGCAAAGATCTTGCACCTGCTATGGAAATATAAAGGATTCTTTAAAACTAATTAAAAATGGCATTAAGAGATAAATAATTTAAAAAATACAGTAAGTATTATCTAATACTACAGAACTGATTTTTTTTAAACCCATAAGATTTTACGTGTTTTGCTGCTTTAATGTCATTTTTAATGAGCATCCTTTGATTTCTATAGCAGTTTTAACACAATCAGGGGCGCCAACAGGGGAGTACAGCCAGGGCAAGTGTCCCGCAAGGTGTCTGGGGGGGAACCGGACGGCAGGCACTGCAAGTTGGATGTGACTTCTGGTCAGGCCCGGCTGCCGGTCCTCTCGCGGCCGGGCTCTGACTCCCCAGTCGCAGGCCTCCCCACTCTGTCCCACGCCGGGCCCTGTGACAGCAGCGCATGCCCAGCTTACTTCCGGTCCGCTGATGTCAGAGAGGCCCGTCGTGTGCCAGCGTTGAAAGCTCGGCGTGGGACAGAGTGGAGGCCTGCAGCTGAGGGAGAGCTGAGGACCAGCTGCTGGGCCTGGACAGAGGTCAAGCCCACTTGCAGCACCAGCCGCCGGGCCTCCCATAGACATTGGGCCTGGCCTGACCATCCACAAGGTAAAGCAAAAACACAAATGGCGAACAGAATCACCCAGGTCCCTATTGGCACGCACTCATGATGCACAAGTATAATTCACAAGGATGCATATCCATTAATTTCAATCAAAATTCCCACTACCCCAATGAGGGTATATCAACAATAACAGACAGACCGTCTGTATAAAAACAGAAAATAACAAAACTTTAATGTTGACAGTCACGCCGAAACAAGTGTAAGTATGTACAGGTGAGTTACAAAAGGAATAAAAATGATCCCCTCAGGGGAGGTGTGTCAGGTGCAAAGTTAGTAGTGAAATCAATCGGCTTGGTAGCTGTATTGTAATAATCTTAGCCTCACTACAAATCATTCCATATATATAAGGTGGTGCGGTAATTACTAATATTACTCTGCTAAGGTATATACCCTACAAACTGAATACACGTGGTATATCATAAGCTGCAGCCGCAGCAGAGGTGAGTATAATAAAGTGTGGTGTATAACAACATACACGCTGTATGTGGAAGTCGTAAATCAGTAACGTAGGACTGTACTGACCTGTGCGACCCGCTCCAAAGGGGTCAAAACGGATGTCTAAGTTTAAATTAAACTGTATACCCACATCCCTCTACCCCAAACAACACATCAACGATGGACAAGGTGAACACAGTACATCCTAGATGAATGATGAGTAAATGAAGCCCTCATTCAAGCTTGATGGTGCTTTCATATTCAGTGTGTATCCACCTACATTCATGTTGCAATAATTTACGATCGCAGTCACCCTTGCGGGGACCCAAGGGTACGTGTTCAATTCCAATAAATAAGACACCTATCTTGCCCCCATGTATATCATTTACATGACGCGCTAAGGGTGTATCCCGTCCATTGCGGACTGAGCCAAGATGTTCCAAGACTCTAACTTTGAGGGGCCTATGTGTCTCACCAATATACTGTTTCTTACACACACATGTTATCAAGTAAATAACTCCACTTGTGAGACGGTTAATAAATGTCTTGATGGGAAATGTGTGGGAATTGCGAGCGGGATGGTATTCATGACAGTGGTGGCGGGAGATTTCCTCACTCTGCTTGGAGATACGGTCGTATACCAGACACTGCTGACATTGTGGGGTTGCAGCTGCAGCCTTCTGATATTATCAGTTTTGGGGTTGAGTGTTGGGGCATTATCTGACAGAGGCATTCTTAGGCTTATAGGTGTTTATCACTGCACCACTATCTATTGCCTGCACATACAGAGTGTATGTTGTTATAAACCACACTCTTTATTATACTCACCTCTGCTGCGGCTGCAGTTTATGATATACCACGTGTATTCAGTTTGTAGGGTATATACCTTAGCAAGGTTATATTGGTAATTACCGCACCACCTTATATATATGGAATGATTTGTAGTGAGGCTAAGATTATTACAATACAGCTACTAAGCCGATTGATTTCACTACTAACTTTCCACCTGACACACCTCCCCTGAGGGGATCATTTTTATTCCTTTTTTAACTCACCTGTACATACTTACACTTGTTTCGGCGTGACTATCTGTCAACATTAAAGTTTTGTTATTTTCTGTTTTTATACAGACTGTCTGTCTGTTATTGTTGATATACCCTCATTGGGGTAGTGGGAATTTTGATTGAAATTAATGGATATGCATCCTTGTGAATTATACTTGTGCATCATGAGTGCGTGCCAATAGGGACCTGGGTGATTCTGTTCGCCATTTGTGTTTTTGCTTTATCGCCTCCCTACGCACCTGGAGCCTTATACTTGATTGTTTGTTTTTGGTACTGAGGGATAACTGTATTTTTGTGTGTTCAATCGTCTTGGGGGATTTCTCTTTGCCCCTTCTTATGTTATCAGCTTCCATTGGTATTATATAAGAATTGAATAATTATTTTTTGTTACTTATTATTATTTACCTGGCAGTTACAGTGTGTATTATGACAGGCTTCCTATCATCAAAACCCGATTTTGAAGCATGGAAGGCACAGGCTTCACTCCTGTTTTCAGATTTTACCACGGTAATTCCAGATGCACCCGATGACATCAACAGGTTTTTCTCAAATCTATATAAAAACTTTAGCACCCAAACTAAGCTGTGGTGGGAAATCACGAGTCTGGAGAACTACCTATTATCTGATGTGGTTCCTAGGGGCTTACGCGTTTATCTATCTCCATCCCATCAAATGAATGATGATACTTTCATTAAGGCTTGGGAAAGTGTTTTGTTGAATTGTTCATGTGACTTGATGCGACTACTTATTAAACATGAATCAAGTATGTTGGAAGTTATCAATTCAGACCTTGATAAATTACTTGGAAATATCAATGTATGGCAACATAAACCTGACTTTGAGACGCTGGAGAAAAAGCTAAAAACAGATATTGAGAAATTAAGGGCAGACATTACAGATAGGAAACAGCATAAGTTTAGGAGGGACTTTATTGACTTCAAGAATAATAAGATATTCAGACAGAAGTGCAAACGCTTCAATTCCACCAAACCAATTGGCATTACCCAATCCCCCAGTGAATGTGAGGCATCACAGAGTGATATTGAGTGTATGCACCTCCATCCCTGAATAAGTGTCTATGGACACGAAACGGCGTCGGGGTGCAGTGACGTCACGGTTGTGGCGCCTGCGAGTGGGACGGTGTTCAGGACAGTGGTGGCAGGAGATTTCCTCACTCTGCTTGGAGATACGGTCGTATACCAGACACTGCTGACATTGTGGTGTTGCAGCTGCAGCCTTATGATATTATCAGTTTTGGGGTTGAGTGTTGGGGCATTATCTGACAGAGACATTCTTAGGCGTATAGGTGTTTATCACTGCACCACTATCTATTGCCTGCACATACAGAGTGTATGTTGTTATAAACCACACTCTTTATTATACTCACCTCTGCTGCGGCTGCAGTTTATGATATACCACATGTATTCAGTTTATAGGGTATATACCTTAGCAGGGTTATATTAGTAATTACCGCACCACCTTATATATATGGAATGATTTGTAGTGAGGCCAAGATTATTACAATACAGCTACCAAGCCGATTGATTTCACTACTAACCTTCCACCTGACATACCTCCCCTCAAGGGATCATAATTCTTTTTTGAACTCACCTGTACATACTTACACTTGTTTCGGCGTGACTATCTGTCAACATTAAAGTTTTGTTATTTTCTGTTTTTATACAGTCTGTTATTGTTGATATACCCTCATTGGGGTAGTGGGAATTTTGGTTGAAATTTAATGGATATGTTTCCTTGTGAATTATACTTGTGCATCATGAGTGCGTGCCAATAGGGACCTGGGTGATTCTGTTCGCCATTTGTGTTTTTGCTTTATCTCCTCCCTACGCACCTGGAGCCTTATACTTGATTGTTTTTGGTACTGAGTGATAACTGTATTTTTGTGTGTTCATCCACAAGGTAAGTCTATTTTTTATATATGCATTTTTTATTTTTTTATATGTTTTTTTTTTTTTTATATGCATTGGGGCTTTTTTTTATATGCATTGGTACTTTTTTATATGTTGTGGATTATTTTGATATGTATTGGGGGTGTTTATATGTAATGTTGGTTTTACATATATATTGGGGAGGTGTTTTTTTTTGTATGTATTTGGGAGGTTTGTATTTGGGGAGGTGGGGGGGTTTGTATATATTTATGGGGGTGGTGATTTTTATGTATGTATTTGGTGTGACGTTTTTTGCATTGGGTGTATTTTTTTGTACAGTTGTGTGAAAAAGAAAGTACACCCTCTTTGAATTCTATGGTTTTACATATCATGACCTAATAACAATCTGTTCCTTAGCAGGTCTTAAAATTAGGTAAATGCAACCTCAGATGAACAACAACACATGACATATTACACCGTGTCATGATTTATTTAACAAAAATAAAGCCAAAATGGAGAAGCCATGTGTGAAAAACTAAGTACACCCTTACTGCTTCCATAGGAATTAAGATGCTAAGTAGCAGACAGGTGCTGCTAATCAAATGCCCTTGATTAATTTATCATAAGCAAGTGTGACCACCTCTTTAAAAGCCGAAGTTTTAGCAGTTTGCTGGTCTGGAGCATTCAGGTGTGTGTTAACACAATGACAAGGAGGAAAGACATCAGCAATGATCTTAGAGAAGAAATTGTTGCTGCCCATCAATCTGGGAAGGGTTATAATGCCATTTCCAAACAATTTAAAGTCCATCATTCTACAGTGAGAAAGATTATTTAAAAGTGGAAAACATTCAAGACAGTTGCCAATCTTCCCAAGAGTGGACTTCCAGCAAATTCACCCCAAGGTCAGACCGTGCAATGCTCACAGAAATGTCAAAAAACCCAAGAGTTACATCTCAGACTCTACAGGCCTCAATTAGCATGTTAAATGTTAAAGTTCATGACAGTGCAATTAGAAAAAGACTGAACAAGTATGGTTTGTTTGGAAGGGTTGCCAGGAGAAAGCCTCTTCTCTCTAAAAAAGAACATGGCAGCACATCTTAGGTTTGCAAAGTTGCATCTGAACAAACCACAAGACTTCTGGAACAATGTTCTTTGGACAGACGAGACCAAAGTGGAGATGTTTGGCCATAATGCACAGCACCACGTTTAGCGAAAACCAAACACAGCATATCAGCACAAACACCTCATACCAACTGTCAAGCACGGTGGTGGAGTGGTGATGATTTGGGCTTGTTTTGCAGCCACAGGACCTGGGAACATTGCAGTCATTGAGTCAACTTCTCTGTATACCAAAGTATTCTAAAGTCAAATGTGAGGCCATCTGTCCAACAGCTAAAGCTTGGCCGAAATTGGGTCATGCAACAGGACAATGATCCCAAGCACACCAGCAAATCTACAACAGAATGGCTAAAAAAAGAAAAGAATCAAGGTGTTGCAATGGCCCAGTCAAAGTCCAGGGTAGAAATCATCAGGAAGCGCAAAACATGTGGAATACAAAAAACAACAAACTGATGGTGCAGTATTGTATAAATTCGGTGGAGTAAATGGCACAGTTATATGTTCAGAATACTCACAAATGTGAGAGGTAAGTGGGCATGTAAAGGTATCTTTGACCCGTGGGATGAAGCCAGGTATTCAGATAGGCACCACTCTTATGATCAGGTACACTTTTACCATGGGCCCTTAGGAATAAATGGAACCGGACATAGTGCAGACTGTACACAAAAGTTTATAAAAGCAAGTAAAATCCAATCAACTCACATGGTAATGGAAATAAACAAGCCTATGTAATTTTTAGTCATGGCCATTTAATGCCATTTTTTATTGTATACATATGTTTTTAATCAGTTTTTATATATGGATATGTTTATTAAAATTTACATAGCATTTGTATAATTATCGTCTATATTAGCAACGTTTGGCAATCTCAATTACAATTAAGTGTTTCGATTATCCAATTTACTCCCCACCTATGAGAGTAGAGGTTAGAGTATTTATACTGCTTACCCACTATGCAATATCACTCCTGAAGAAACCTACAACGTGAAACGCGTAGAGTGATGCCCTAAGACGAAACCGGAACCTCTGGAAGCGGATGACGTCATTTCCGGTCCTCGGTGAGATGCATCCGTGACACGCATACCAGAACAGAGGAACAGTCGAGACACCACTCATCCGGTCTGCAGAGATCCACACTGTGATCTATACGCTTGTTTATTTCCATTACCATGTGAGTTGATTGGATTTTACTTGCTTTTATAAACTTTTGTGTACAGTCTGCACTATGTCCGGTTCCATTTATTCCTAAGGGCCCATGGTAAAAGTGTACCTGATCATAAGCGTGGTGCCTATCTGAATACCTGGCTTCATCCCACGGGTCAAAGATACCTTTACATGCCCACTTACCTCTCACGTTTGTGAGTATTCTGAACATATAACTGTGCCATTTACTCCACCAAATTTATACAATACTGCACCATCAGTTTGTTGTTTTTTGTATTCCACATGTTTTGCGCTTCCTGATGATTTCTACCCTTCACTTGTTCACGAGGATTGAGAGAGCAGTCCTGCACCAGGTCACAGCGGCATATATCACATGTGTTTGTATAAGTATCACTATTAATTATCTTATTCTTTGTACTGCACTGTGGGTTTATTTGATGTTTATTTAAACCTTATACACTGAGCGCCACTTTTTGATAATTTTTTGTATACACAGTCAAAGTCCAGACCTGAACCCAATTGAAATACTGTGGCTGGACCTTAAAAGAGCTGTGCATAAACAAATGCCCACAAACCTCAATGAACTGAAGCAACATTGTAAAGAAGAGTGGGCCAAAATTCCTCCACAACGATATGAGACTGATAGTCATACAGAAAATGATTACTTCAAGTTATTGCTGCTTAAAGTGGTTCTACAAGCTATTGAATCATAAGGTATACCATACTTAGTTTTTCAAACATGGCTACTCCATTTTGGCTTTATTTTTGTTAAATAAATCATGACACGGTGTAATATGTCATGTGTTGTTGTTCATCTGAGGTTGTATTTACCTAATTTTAAGACATGCAAAGTAACTGATGATTGTTATTATGTCCTGATATGTAAAACCATAGAATTCAGAGGGTGTACTTTCTTTTTCATACCACTGTATATATTTAGTGGGGGAATTGTGTGAGGAGGGGGATTGAGTGATAGTGGAGTAATTGATGGGGGGGGAGAGGAGAACGGGGGTGAAGGAGCAAGAGTGAGATGCAGGGGAGAGAAATACATGTGAGGCGGGGGGGCAGGGATTGAGTGGGGTAATTGATTGAGGGGGGAGAGTGAGAGGTGAAACGGAGAGGAGAGAAATACATGGGAAGAGGGAGGGAAATAGAGGGGGCTCATGATATGTGAAATGGGGGGGCTAGCGAGGTGTGAAATAGGGCTTGCAACACTGGTGACTGGTGGGAGGGGCCACTCCGTTGGGGCAGCCTCCGGTCAGAACTGTAGTCCTGGGCCCCGGGAAATCTGTCTGCGGCCCAGAACACTCTTCCCCATCAGTGCAAAATATTTCCAACACTTTCCGATTTGTGATAATTTGTTGCCAATATTCCCAGCAGTTTAGCTATTGTTACAGTTTACAGCTTAATGTTACCTTAGTGTAAGGGGGTCACCCCCGGTTCCCCTGATTTTCCTTTGCCCCTTGCCTTACCCCTGTGGCAGTGGGGGAAGGGGACGGCGACTTCTCCCGGCGGGCACCGCCCTCTTGGTTTTGGCGCGAGCTTCGCCCATGCGCAGTAAAGATCGCGCACGCGGTCCCCATAGAAAAGAGCTTTGCCAAGGACTACAATTCCCAGCAGCCTCTGGGGACTGCACTTTCACCCTTGTCACAGGCAGCATTGAAGCCAATAGAGCTGGCAGATTCTCATGCTGCAGAGTTGCAACAATGTTGTGTGCAGACAGGGTTTTTGTCAGTTGCAGCACGTTGGGCAGTCAGAGACCGGAGCAGCCCAGGGAAGGAGGTAGGGTACAGGAGTCAGGGACTCCCTGTACTAGGGAGGGCACCCCCAGGGCCCGAGATAGCTCAGCTCCCCAGTAAGGTGAGTGTTGCCAGGGACAGCCCTCAGGTTAGGGACCCTGCCACTTACATTAGTGGGAGCTGGGAAAGAAAGGTTACAGAGAGTTGGAGTCAGGGAGCTGTGAGGGAAGGAAGGGTGTGGGGAGCGAGTGCAGCTCCTGCCCCATATAGGTACCTACACCCCAGGTAGGCCCCAACTCCCCACTAGCTTAGTGGGTAAGTGCTTAGGGAGGCCCAAGATAGGGACGCTGCCCTTAGTGTAGAGTGCTGCCTTGTCAGAATCACGGCTGTTAGTGCTGTGAGGTCTGACAGGCAGGCACCTTGTTGCGCAGCACGTTGGCTGCAGCATCCAGTGAGCTACAGCTTGCTGCTTTAGGCGCTGGGACTCGTTAGGTCTTAGTAAGTACAGTCAAGGCTGGGAAGAGTTAGGGGAGTGGGGCAGGTTATTAACCCCGGTAGGCCTATAGGAGTTTTCCCCAAAGCCACTTTAGGTTGCGGTACCACAGGGACAGGCCCTAGGTTAGGGTTCCTGTCACGTTAGTACCAAGTGTTAGTTAGGGACTCAGCGGACGCTGCGGTTCCTGTGAAGCGGTTCGGACCCACGTTGGGGTCCGCAGAGACTATTCCAGAGGGAGACCGCCCTGGCGGTCTGCGTACAAAGGAGTTCGGTTGGAGGATCAGACGGATTCATCACACGTCTGACCCTTTGCGAAGCCAGTTGCTGATCCGAGTACCGGAGTGCTCGGCAGGTACCATACAGTCATAAGTGCACCAACGGGCCCCTTAGTGTAACTGTGACTGCGCAGTCACCCACGTTCTCTCCAAGAGTGCGGGACCATTGGGTGGGATTCTCGGGACACTGGGTGGGATCACCTGGTGTTGGGGAAGCGTCCTGCGCGACGCCGTAGGTGTCTCCTCTAGAGAGGGACACAGGTGTTACGTCGATGCTCGCCACAAACCGGGACCGGACCGCGGGGCTGAGGTGGGGTTATATAATCACCGACCTTAGTCCACGCAGACTTATCCGGAGTGCGCAGTTCGTAGTCGTACATCGCAGGGTCAGGATTGGAGAAGGCAGCATCGTCGTTAATGAAGCAGGAGTTCGGCAACAGGAAATCAGGAGTACCCCGCTTCAGCTTAGGAGCGTGAGCGCGGGGGTGGCTTCTGCGCGAGGAGCGGCCTCGGCCCATGACGCCGATCTCAGCAGGAAGAGACAGCAGGCTGGCCGAAGTTCACCGCAGGGCAGCGTCGGGAAGAACCAACGCTTCAGCGCAGAAGTCCAAGGCAGGCCACTGCAAGAGGATCGCAGCAGGCCGCAGGAAAGGAAGGGTAGCCACTGCTAGGAGGGAATGCAGCAGTTACCAGTGCTGGCATCAACGCTTCAGCACAGGCGTCCAGGGTAGGCCACTGCAGGAGAATAGCAGCAGGCTGCAGGACAGGAGGGGTAGCCACTGCTAGGAGGGAATGCAGCAGTTACCAGTGCTGGCATCAACGCTTCAGCACAGGCGTCCAGGATAGGCCACTACAGGAGAATAGCGGCAGGCCACAGGACAGGAAGGTTAGCCACTGCTAGGAGGGAATGCAGCAGTTACCAGTGCTGGCATCAACGCTTCAGCACAGACGTCCAGGACCAGGCCTCTGGATACTCAGGAACTTGGAAGGTAAGAACGCTAGGAGAGAGGCCTGGGGTGGTTTGTGGCAGAGACAGTAACATAGAGGTAGGAATAGTTATGCTCGGCACTGGTTCAGTGCCGACGCCTAGAATATAAAGGGCGGAGATCCAATCACAGGAGGAGGGTGTGTGAGAATTCCTCCAATGAACGAACACAGGGCAGAAGCTGCAATGAGAGGCAGCACCTGTGCCATAGATTGCCAGAGGAAGCTTGCAACTGCACAGGTCTGCAAGGCAATAGTCAAAACCAGTAGTGCATTCCTTACAGTTCCCCCCCCCCTTCAGGTGAGGCCTCCGGACGAACAAGATCCATCACAGATTTGGGGGACATGGAATTGTTCCTAAACCTCCTTAGGCGAGAGGTGGCGTTGAAAGCTCCTAGTTTGTTGGGATTCCTTACAGTACCCCCACCACTGGGTGAGAAGCCTGGGTGAACAGGACCATTCATAGGTCTGGGGGACATTGAGTTGTTCCTGAAGTGTCTCCGGCAAGAATTAGGTCCACAATCCAGGTGTACATTGGCGAGTGCCATGAAAGACAGCGGTGGTACTGCAGTTCTTGGTACATGGACAATGGGACCTGAGGGCTCCAGAATGGGAACATCGGAAGGACAGTAGCCAGGTGTCCGGTGCATAGTAATAGTCCAAGAGTACGGGACACAGGACACAGATTGTCGGACAAAAATGGCAGAGGGACCTTCAGAGAAGGCAATGTCTTTGGTGAAATCAGCACGGAGGAAGTTGCGAGAGTCTTTAGCTTCCAAGGAATTCCGGGTGGTGGTTAGCAAGGGAATGGGGCGGGAGGGTTCACTACACACTATTGCAGCGGTACTTTTGATACCAAGCAGGGTTGCTATCCCAAGCAATTTGCGAGAGTCTGTAGCAGTGTGTATGCAACTCATGGTACTGGCAGTTGAAGAAGGATCCGCTTCCTTTGGTTTGTGATCTTTAGAGAGAATCAAATCCGAATTTGTGGCCTTGGCGAAGGACATAATAAGCATGTCTATACCCATAGTGGACCCATAGAGAACAGGAACGGACGCTTCAGGTAAAGCGACGAGGTCCAGTAAGGGTGTCTTCGTCTTAGGGAGAGGCCAATTGCCATACAGAATGGGCACTTTGGGCACCGCACAGAGACCTGCGAGTAAGGAGTCTGTTTGAAAGGTGAGAAAACAGATTTTATCCAAAAAACAAGGCAGGCGGTTAAGCGGTGCATCAACCTTAGGGAAAAAAGTCTTGGGGTTAAAGCTGGGTGCCTCCAACACAGAGAAAGAAGACAGAGAACTAGAGCTTGGCTTCGGAGTGGAGGTCCCAGGTACCCAGGTCTCACATGATACTGTGGGAGAAGCAATGCAAATTGTTACTGTTTTAAACATAGGGTTTTTAACATCGGTAGCTCCAGGCACCTTTTTGAGAGGTAACCCTAGTTTTGGGACAGGACAGTCAATAGCAAGTACCCCAAGTATTGTGGAAGACACAGAGAAAAATAAGTCCATTTTCAAGACGGGATCTTCTGAAAAAAGAGAAAGTTCCAAATGCGATACCCCTGAGTTCGTGGTAGTAGACATACAGTCAGTAGTGGATACCCCGAATACTGTGGGCGAATCAGCGTGAAACAGTATTATTACAGGAATGGGCATCCCAGACTTAAAGTCATTTTTAATCATCCAGGAGGCTGTGGCATGATCCGTGAGAGAAACTGGGGTAAACTCTCCAACAGACACAAGGGACATCTTGCCTGTTACAGAATTGGGTCCCTGAGAATCCCTAGTGAGGGCATCAGACTCCATGGGAAACGTAGTGACAGGGGTTTTGGAACCGATTAAAGGAATTGCAGGTATCACAGATTTAATAGGAGAAATACCTTGCAAAACAGAAATTTTAGTAAAGGTGATAGGCATCACAGATAGGACAGACAGAAGTAAGCTAGGCAAGGTTGCTTCTATAACAGAAGATTTGGCAGCGGCAAAGCTTAACTCAGCGGCTGCTGGAGAACTTTTAACTACAGTGAGAAGGGACTGCAGATTTACAAAGTCAAGAATAAAGGGAGTCTCAAACTTGAAAGCCTGATCCTTCAAAAAGAAGGGCCCTAACTTTAATGGTACTGAGGGAGCAACAGCAGATACGCTGATCTCAGTAGGGGTCACTTGGAAAGGAGCATAATATGTACTGTTCGCTTTAAACCCTAGGATTTGAGAAAAGGAGAACTCAGACAGTGCAAGTGGGGCAACCACGCCTGTGCTGGTCTCTGAAGTGGGTATTTGGGAAAGAGTGTCTGGGACATCAGAAACGACAACAGATTCCACAAAAAGGGGTCTATGCTCAGAAGCAGGGGTCTCAGCTCTCTGAGTGACAGACGGGGTGAGTGAAATACCTAGGAGTAGGGATTCTGCGAACAGGTTTAGAGAAACAAACGGCTCCAGAGTACTTTTTACTGGAGCCAGTATTATTGCCGAAAGTTCAGGGGGCATAGCCCCGAGAATTTTAGCCGAGTCAGAGGACAAAAGGGGTTGATCCTCTGAGGCTAAGGAGGTGTCCCTGACTGACGAACTAAAGGGATCTACCAAGGAAGGTTCACAGGGCTGACCTGCAGGGGTTAACATAGGAAAAACCCCAAGGGTTAAATTACTCTGTACCTGAGAATCAGAGAAATAGAAGCTAGTCTCCGAGAGTGGGGTCATAGGGGGTTCTGCCTCTTGCCCTAGGGACCTATCATTAGACTGCGGAATACTAGGGTTAGCAGTAGGGACCTCACAGAGCAGACTAGCAGGGGTTAATACAGAAAAAACCTTGGAAACAGAGCTTAGAATTTTTGGTTTAGGAAAAGAGGGCAAACAGGATTCATTCTCTGGTGCTAGGGAAGACACACTGACCTGGGGACTGCAGGGATTTACAGTGGGGGACGCATAGGCCTGACTAGCAGGGGTTAAGACCGAAATAACCTCAGGGACAGAACTTAGGGAGGTTAACTCAGGATTAGGGAGCGTGGCAGCTTCTTCCTTAGCGGGCAGCGACAGAGAAATGGTTTGACCATTCTTAGGAGAGAGAGGTACCCCCACAGGTTTAGCAACAGGACTGGCAGCATAGAGAATCTGCCAAGCAGCAGCGTAGCTGGCAAGGAGGGGATCCTGTTCTATTATGTGAATGTCTAGTGTTGAGGAAAGTACATGGAGTGTATCTTGAGACTGTGCCAACATGAGGAGGGCGCCCTGTTGTACTAGGGGAATGTCCAGTGATGAGGCCAGGAGGTAGAGTGCCTCTTGGGCGTCGGCCAGTTCCATAGGGTACACGTTATCCCAGGTTATAGGGGAATCAGGAGAGCGAATACAAGCGGCCAGAGACTGTTTTAAGTTCAGGATGCAGTAAGCCTTAATAAAGAGATCACAACGGCATTGTCTTTGCAAAGGGGTTAAACCTTCATAGGTAAACATTTCATCCATCAGGGGTATTACTTCACACAAATACTGGCCTTCATAGTGGGACTGGTACGCAGGCCGGGATATAACTTCAGTTGGTAAATTGCCATCCCCCGCCACGGCGCGGTCCGGTTTTAATGGTCCGAGCATACTGTTACGCCGATGCTCGCCACAAACCGGGACCGGACCGCGGGGCTGAGGTGGGGTTATATAATCACCGACCTTAGTCCACGCAGACTGATCCGGAGTGCGCAGTTCGTAGTCGTACATCGCAGGGTCAGGATTGGAGAAGGCAGCATCGTCGTTAATGAAGCAGGAGTTCGGCAACAGGAAATCAGGAGTACCCCGCTTCAGCTTAGGAGCGTGAGCGCGGGGGTGGCTTCTGCGCGAGGAGCGGCCTCGGCCCATGACGCCGATCTCAGCAGGAAGAGACAGCAGGCTGGCCGAAGTTCACCGCAGGGCAGCGTCGGGAAGAACCAACGCTTCAGCGCAGAAGTCCAAGGCAGGCCACTGCAAGAGGATCGCCGCAGGAAAGGAAGGGTAGCCACTGCTAGGAGGGAATGCAGCAGTTACCAGTGCTGGCATCAACGCTTCAGCACAGGCGTCCAGGGTAGGCCACTGCAGGAGAATAGCAGCAGGCCGCAGGACAGGAGGGGTAGCCACTGCTAGGAGGGAATGCAGCAGTTACCAGTGCTGGCATCAACGCTTCAGCACAGGCGTCCAGGATAGGCCACTACAGGAGAATAGCGGCAGGCCACAGGACAGGAAGGGTAGCCACTGCTAGGAGGGAATGCAGCAGTTACCAGTGCTGGCATCAACGCTTCAGCACAGACGTCCGGGGTAGGCCACTGCAAGGAGATAGCAGCAGGCCAGTGCTGGCAACAACGCTTCAGCACAGACGTCCAGGACCAGGCCTCTGAATACTCAGGAACTTGGAAGGTAAGAACGCTAGGAGAGAGGCCTGGGGTGGTTTGTGGCAGAGACAGTAACATAGAGGTAGGAATAGTTATGCTCGGCACTGGTTCAGTGCCGACGCCTAGAATATAAAGGGCGGAGATCCAATCACAGGAGGAGGGTGTGTGAGAATTCCTCCAATGAACGAACACAGGGCAGAAGCTGCAATGAGAGGCAGCACCTGTGCCATAGATTGCCAGAGGAAGCTTGCAACTGCACAGGTCTGCAAGGCAATAGTCAAAACCAGTAGTGCATTCCTTACAACAGGTTATATAAAGGTATTGCGTGATATGTTATATTGCTTGTTAGTAAAGTCACTCGTTAATATATATATTCCCGTGTATGTGATTATTGTATTGTCCTGCGAGGAACCACTCCCCCTCTGGTGGGAGCCATCGCAGGTGGAGGCGCTGAATTGAGTAAGTGGTTACCCCTAGTATAATTGCCCCAGGTTCCCCGTGGCGGAAGCTCAGCCCTCCTGCGAGCCAACAGGTAATGCACCACACCTATGGTAACACCGTATGTTCCTTGCACCCACATCAGATCTGCGATTGGGGGGGGCAATACCCATTACATTTGGAGGCGCTGCTGAGAGAGACCTGGGGTGCCCTGTTTTCATTTTTTCCAAATTGGCCAATTTAGATTTTTCACCATGTTTGGGCCTGCAAGCCATGAGGCCCACGAACGAACCAAGAGGACAGAAGTATCCCCGCGACATGTGCTAGTAGTAGGGGATGTTCCCAGTAGTGCCGTGAAGTTGAGGGAAATTTGTGAGGCCTTAGGGAGACTCCTGGGCATAGACCAAGGGTGGAAGAGGATAGAGCACCGGTACGACCCCACTGACCAGTGTTGTAGACTATGGCTAGTAACGGATCAGGAAATATGCCGGGAAAATGTCCCTCTGACCTTGCATTTCCCAGAGGCCCCACCAGAAGGCTACCCTCTTGCATACTCAGAGAGCCTTAGTGAGATTACCCGACCTGTGATCAAAATGGAGGCTCCCTCATCAAGGGAGTCACACCTAAAATGGCGTCTCCCGCCAAAGCAGGAGAGCACATGTGCTGCTGACTGCAAGCCTGCATCAAATTGTGTTGCAGAAATCCGTCCGGGACTGGCGGGAAAACCAGAGCTCCACCCCCGCAATGTGAGTGACTCAGTGCAGAGCCAGACCCACTCAGTGATAGAGCGAGCCCCTCCTTTACATTCCACCAGGGTGAGCAAGCAAAGTGAACAGCCATCAGCAACTGCTGTTCCCATTAAAAACAGTACAGAATGCAGAGAAACACACCCTCATTTATATGGAGCATGGCGGTCGCAGGTGGAGGCGCTGAATTGAGTAAGTGGTTACGCCTAGTATAATTGCCCCAGGTTCCCCGTGGCGGAAGCTCAGCCCTCCTGCGAGCCAACAGGTAATGCACCACACCTATGGTAACACCGTATGTTCCTTGCACCCACATCAGATCTGCGATTGGGGGGGGCAATACCCGTTACATTAGTAATATAAGAATACATGGTAGCTGCTGAGTTACACTGACTGAAGGATTGATTGAAATTGAAAGTTAGCCATTTAGTGAACCCTAGCAAGCAGGATCTTTCGGGTGATCGATTATGGGAGAACAAATCGATCGACAGCTTAGGTAATTAGTTTTCAACAAAGGTAATCAAAGGCTGCATATATTAAAAAAATTTTTTTGAAGTGCCACTTGGATTGCCTCTTTAACCTTCCAGATACTTAACATTTCAAACTCTTATCTCCTGCAGAAAGCATCACATTAAATTTTTTTAAAAATCCAGCTTTAGAAAGGGCAAAAAAAGATATTGCATCCAACCCAGAATAAATTTGCAGCTAGACGCATCATATGATAGAGCTGATGATGACAAACACTCCCTTATTTTTTTTTCCCAATGCAAATCTACTCCAGAAACAGGTGTAATATAAGAGGCTGCTGTATCAGAGACTATGATTGCTATTTACTCTCCCAGAATCCTCTGCCTGTTTCATCCTCAATTGCTCTTGCCCTCTCCCCTCTCAACTCCCCCCTTCTCTCTCAGGTTTTTGATCCCCTGTCACAGGATCAAAATGTTTTTTGGGGGGAACAGTCTTAAATCTCAAGTGCGGGTAGTGACAGCTACTGTAAGTTTGATGTGAGTTTAGCTGCCATGTTGTTCTATCCCAGTCAGCAGGGAATTTCAATGGAACTTTCTCCAACTTCAACATGACCAAGGCACGTTTACGAGGGCCCTGCAGGAATGTAGAGAGATGGAAGTGGTAGGGCAAATATCTCTCGAGTGATATTACTTCCACATTATCTGGATGTCTAATCTTCATTTCATTACTCAGTTACCAGTTGTTGTTATTATTTTTTTTAATGACAGAAATTGTATATTGTCTGCTACCCTTTGCCTGTTCTTATACTAGATAATAACGTTTTATTATTTTTATTTTTATTACAAATTACTCTAAATATATTTAAATCTTAATATAAAAAAAAGGGGATAAATCTTTCTTTGGTGCTTAAACCTGAAGGAGTGCTGGGAGTTTGCAGAAGTAGAGGGAGTGGATAGGTGCAGGACACGGACAATGTAAAAAACAAAACAAATCGCCTGGTATATAATATGTGTACATTTTACAGTGAAATATATCAACCCCCAGGAGAGGGGATACTTGTGCCATGTCTGACAACCTGCTCCGCACAACTCGCACTGATCATAACTGAGGAATGTAGAAGTGTTTCTTACTGTTTATCCGCCTTCTTTGTGGGTATTGTTATACTGCCTCCCTCTCCTGTAAGGTTCTGCACTGATGTCTAGAAGGGAAGTGGTTGTTACAGTAAAACCTTGCAATGTTTTCTCACGAAGAAGGTACAATGTCGTAATTTCCTGCAGGTCTGTGCAGCAGAAACATTATGAAACACTCTGCAGATCTCAGCAGCACAAAGGGGTGTAGAAAGTTCTGCAGGTTTCCTAAACATGATAATGCAACAGCTTAAGGGATAAATGGTTTTAAAGCAGCAGTCTGCACTGATCGCCATCATTTTTGCATTCTATTTGTTTAAGAAATCTCCTTTAGCCCTGTCCAAAGCTGTTTGAAAAAAAATAATAAGCCGATGCACCGTTCAGGAGATATACTGTATGTGTTTGAAATATGAAGTGTCCAGGAGCTTAAAATGCAACTCTCTCCAATGCGACCTGAAGGTTAAAATTATGATTTTTTTAACACACAAACAAAAAAAGCAGGAAATGCTCAGGGGGCAAGATACTAACATTATATGAGTTATAGAACACAAAAAGAACACCTGCCTAGACAGGTGAAAGAACCCCTTTTGAACAAGCACTCATACGGTGATAGGTACAGAAATTTAAAAGTGAACCTTTATTAGTGTATATGGGTAAAATAAGTGAAGTACATAAACACTCAACACAATTAAAAACGTATTAAACAAATTGCCCCTAGGTCTATTTATAAACTAATACTTGAAGGAGAATGATTAGGAATATCTGGTACCATATGAAAGAAAAAGTTACTAATAAAGTGCAAAACTAATATGGTGCCTCAGTGTGGTCTATCTATAATGTTTGAAAGAGTCTGGTGTGTGTCACTCGAGTGTAGTAACAGTCAAACTACTTCCATGCCACATCTGAATAACTTGTGGTTCTGTGACTATATACAGAGTAGTACCTGTATGTCGCTAGGGTGTTGCGGGTTAAACCCACATAAAAAGTTTTCAGTCAGTGTGACCTAGCTGTACTTTGCTGGTCACAGAAACCAACAAGGGGTTAATTTTGTATATCCTTCAAGGCAACACAGGGTGTAATAAAATATCTATACGGGAGGCTACTATGTAGCTGTGGGGAATAAGAAGAGGCTGATCAGTGGGAGCCGCAGATATATCCACTATTTTTATCCCACTGTTAGTAATGTATTTCTAGGTTCTTATAGCCTCAAATGAGCACAATTTGATTAACCCACCAGATAGATAGTGAGGTGAGTTAATGCTCGTGCCCCCTATGAAGGTAGCAAGTAATTTTAAAGACAGGCTAGCTGATATACAGTATCTCTGCCAGTAAAAATGTTTGAAACAGTGTTCTACAGCTGCCTTTAATAAAGTTGCTCTATATCTGCAGATCTAGATATATGAATGTGGTTGTTATTTAGGCTTAATAGTTGCCCAGCTAGTTCAGTCAATGTAATGGCTGTAAGTAGGCAAAGTATATTTTTTCATATGTTAATGCCGTTCAACATCCACCAAGTCTCTGGGGCAGGTAAGCCCCGTCTGTTTGATATAGACCGTTGAATGCGCCCCAGTATTATAGGGGTATCAGAGTTGCTGCACTTTCGGAGCTTTTTGTCACCGCTCCTGAGTGGCGGCATCTGTTCAGTCCCCACCCGGCATGGTGTATTAATGAACACCGCCTAGTATAGAAATGACGGGTGGAACTCAGAGTGCAGACAGCGGCTATCTTCCGCGCTGTCTGACAGACGTCGCCGCACCAGTACGCGTGCTGACGTCACAAGGGAGCGTAACAAGAGACAGTCCTGTCGGCAAACATTTCTCTGACTCTGGCCATAAGATGAATGATCTGTAGGTGACCATACTCAAAGGTAATCTTAGAACACAGAAAGAGAGATGGTTGCATGAATACAAATTTATGCAACTGTTCGGGACACTTTGTGGTGGCCTAAACTGAGACCGCAGTTTCATGAGTAACTACCCTGACACAAGAGAACTCTCTTCCAATGAGTGCTAAAGGCCATGTCTATACATACTGTGCTATATAAATAACACACAGCTGTCTCTTACACATACAAAGGTACAATGTAATTCTATCTCTTTTTACCAATATGGACCTGTAACAGGGACTTATCCCTGTTAAGAAACTTGCCTCTAATCCATCAGTGTGCTGGTTGATTGAACACCAGCAATCAACCAACTCCACCTGCCTAATCAGAGCTCTGTCAGAAAAAGCCTGTTCTGAGACACAGGAAGAGGATTCCTGAGCACACAATTGGGGCTGACCCAGGAAGGACAGACCAGAGATTCCCTAGTCCACAACTGGGCTGACCTGGGGAACAACAGATGTCTTGAGCTGCACAAGGACTGCAGGCTGACAGCAAGACAAAGCGGACAAGATTTCTAAACCTGGATCCTGATATTGCTATAGCACACAAGGGTGCGGACCCAGGAGAGCAGAGAAGCCTTCCCCTACAACTACAAGAAATAGATCAGACTTTCTTATGGGACAGGTGTGTGTGTGTGTGTGTGTGTGTGTGTGTGTGTGCTTGTGCGTGTGCATGTATATATGTGTATATATATATATATATATATATATATATATATATATATGTATATGTGCTGTGCTGGGTGATAATGGTGAAAGGTGGGGTTGCAGACCTGCCTAATACATGCAAATGAGCATACAGTATGTAGCCCTTTTTCTGAACCCTTCCAAAGGAACTACTGGTCACTGTATAACACCTGCGGCTCCAGGAGATATGAGCCTCCGCTAGCTGGGAGCCTGGGGTAACACTCATACACTTACTTAGCGCAGCGCCTCCACTTACCCAGGATCCCCGTGATGTGAGATTCCCCTGGGCAAGAAATACATACACACACATGTAATGCAACCAACTTTACTGTATTAACGATAATGCAGAGTAACCTTATCACTCTATAATGCAACAGGTAAGCTTAGTGGCCCAGCCACTCTCATCAGGAGTAACGTGTCCGTCCCCTCACCGCGTGCTCCACACACCGTGTCCATGTATGATACTATATGTATAGGCTCAGTCTTGTAACCACTCGCTCAGTGTTCCTACAAAGAGTTTAGCCTAAGGCGGGATCAGCGCCTGATGACCGGTGTTGGTGCACTTGATAATATAGTACCTGCCGGTCACGGCGGTGACCGGTACCTCTTCGCAAAGGGTCAGCGGTCTGCCCCCTGGGTGTCAATGTCCAGCCGTCTGGTCCCCGACGACTCACCAGCAGCCGCTCCGCACGCTTGTCCCTTTGTCCCTAGCTGTCCACACAGTAAGGGGTGATGCTCGCTCTCACTATAGGCCGTCCCTGCAGCACAGCAACCTTTGGTGTCTTCAGGGAACACTCCTAGGGGCCTACGGGGTAGCCTGTCCTATGCAGGTGGGTCACTGACCCCCTGCACCCACACTAATATCTCTCTTCACCACCCGGGTCCCCTCTGACTAACCTCTCCCTATCCTCTGCAGCAAACGCACTGCATTCACACTGAACCTGCAGCAACCCACTGCACTCACTCGGTGCCTGCAGCCACCCACTGCACTCACACGGAACCTGCAGCACCCACTGCACTCATTCGGTACCTGCAGCCACCCACTGCACTCACACGGATACCTGCAGCTACACTGCACATACACGCTGTGCCTACTTGTCAGCGCTCACAGCACTACCAGCCGTGACACTGACAAGACTGCACTCACACCTAAGGGCAGAGTCCCTAACCTAGGGGTTGTCCCTCAGTACCTACCCACTACCCTGGTGGGGATTGGGGCCTGCCTGGGACTTGGGGATCCTTACCTGGTGCAGGAGCCACTTGCTCCTTACACCCTTCCTTCCCCTTCCTTCCCCTTCCTGCTCCCAGCTTCAACTCCAAACGTGGTCCCCGCAACATTGTAGCCTTCCTCCACAGGAGAAGCTGCAAAACCCTATTTGCTGGCTGGCTGCACGTGATGTGGGTGAAAGGGCAATCCCCAGAGGCTGCTGGGAATTGTAGTCCACTCAGGACCTCTTTAGCATTGGGACCACGTGCGCTACCCTTACTGCGCCTGCGCGATCCTGTAATGGCTACCGCGGTGGTTCTACGCATGTGTGACCTCACGCCAAACTTAACATTGCATCCGGCACTCCTGGCACTGTACAGCACGTGCGTGACTACACTGCACAACCGCGAGCAGACACAATGGTGACCCCCGCTAGCCGGGTGCGCCGCAGAGCCTCGGAGCGCTCCCTGCTCCGGCCCCCACCTTTGCCGGCGGGTCCGTCGCTGCCTCCGGCGGCACCCGCAATCGCTCGGCACGCTACAGAGGGGGTCTCTGGAGGCAAAATAGGACCAGGGCTACATTCTCCCCCTCGCAGAATCCCAACGACCTCGCTTGGGTAGCAACCATGCAACAGGGAGTTATATAATGAAAAATGCATTGCAACCACCGATACACCACACACAACATGCATTTGTTCACCGGTACCCGACATACTCGCGTGGATACCCGAGGCCAGCTGAGTCTCAGAGTGGAGTGCCCCTAACTGATTGGGTGAGGGCATCCCACCTTGACTCCTGTGAGTCTTTTGGAACTCAAGATCAGGTGTTACTGTCTCTACCACCAAACCATTGCCTCCCCCTCGCAGAAAAAATAGTAAGGGGTCCTGGGTATTGACCCTGGCCGGATCCTCCGGTTTCATCTTGCGGGAGACAGGGAGGTTAAGTCTCTTGCCTCGGTCCACCACATGGCGAATGAAGCGCTCCATCGTGCGCATGGAAGAGGCAGCAACTACCAGAGCGGTCTCAGCACAGTCTTTGTCCGCTCCAGCCATCCCTTTAACGGTGACATCTTCTGTGGACAGCACAATGTCTTCGTGCAGGCCCGTGTCTTGAGAAGACCAAGCTTGGAGATTCCTCGCGCAGGAGTAGGCGTCACTCTTGGTCGCTGTACCGGATACCTTGATGAGGTCAAATCCGCTCCCTGGTCTGCAGAGATCTTCTAGGGGAGACACCTCCACCAGGACGCGATGACGAGGTGAGCCCATTGCCCAGGTGACCCTACCTTTGGAGCCACCAGGCTCCACGATCACCGGGGAGCTCACACCCGACACCCAGTGGGCAGTCAACTCACCCCTGTCGTCGTTGGCAGGTACTGATCCCATGCCTGGGACCGCTGGTACCATCGTAGAAGATCGGACTGGCCACAGTAGGGCACACGGACCCACAGCAGGCTCTGTATCCGCCGAGATAGTTGGCTCGGTGACTTCGCAAGAGTGGTCCGCCGGCAGGCGCATCACCATGAATGGTTGGTCGCTGGAATCACCAAGAGAGGATGGGGGTATATACACCTTACCCTGTGATTCCGGAATCTGCAGTTCTGGGATCTGTGGTTCCTGCTCGGGAACCGGGTCTGGAACCGACACCTGGGGTTCCGACATCTGTGACTCTGCCTTTGGCGGCTCCGGCTCGGGACCGGAGTCTAGAATGTCCATTTGGGCACACGGGCCCTCCACAACCTCCATCACTGAGTTAGGTGGACTAGCAGCGGCGTGGGCCGGCAGGGTGGAGACATCAGGCATCTCTTTCTCCGCAGGTTGGGATATAATAGGCTTCAAGAAACATGCACTGCAGCAGTCACATTTGGGCTCCCACACCAGTGCGCCTCTAGAACAGTCACAGGTGGTGATAAAACACTGTGTAAACGTTTCTCCGTCCACCTTGGTTGTCTTGAAGCCTAGCGGTAACTGGGACAGTTCGACTCCCTTGTCATAGGCTTCACGCAGGCAGGGGCACATCAGCGCAAGGACATCTATTCCTGGCAATTGCCAGGGCACATACACATTAGGGTGTAACCCCTTGCAGTCTATTTCGTTCTCGGAGGAAAAATAATCCGTTTCTGCAATGGTGTCCTCTTCCTCCTCCTCTGACGGTTCTGTGGGCTGCGGCAGTCTGGGTTTCAGGAACTGCGCCTCACAGTCAGGACACTTAGGCCCTCGGGTCAATTCACCAACGGGGCAATCACATTCGCTCAGGCAGCAGTGCAGGCATTTTTCCCCATCTACCACTGTCGTCGTGAGCG
>NC_134487.1:238899158-238904158 GCF_040206685.1 Ascaphus truei | reverse complement strand
CCCCCCTACACACACACTCTCTCCCCCCTACACACACGCACACACACACACACACACTCTCTCCCCCCTACACACACGCGCACACACACACACACACACACACACACACACTCTCTCCCCCCTACACACACGCGCACACACACACACACTCTCTCCCCCCTACACACACGCACACACACACACTCTCTCCCCCTACACACACGCACACACACACAGCCACTGATACACACACACACACACACACACACACACACACACACACACACACACACACACACACACACTGATACACACACACACAGATATACACAGATACACACACACACACAGATATACACAGATACACACACACAGATACACTGATACACACACACTCTCTCTCTCCCCTACACACACACTCTCTCCCCTATACACACACACTCTCCCCTATACACACACACACACACACTCTCCCCTATACACACACACACACACACACACACACACACACACACACACACACACACACACACACACACACACACACACACACACACACACACACAGATACACACTCTCTCCCCTATACACACACACACACCCCTATATACATACACACACTGATACACACACACACACACACACACACACACACACACACACACACACACACACACACACACACACACACACACACACACACACACACACACACACACACACACACAGATACACACTCTCTCCCCTATACACACACACACACACACCCCTATATACACACACACACACTGATACACACACACACACTGATACACACACACACACACACACACACACACACACACACACACACACACACACACACACACACACAGATACACACACACACACACACACACACACACAGATAAACACACAGATACACTGATACACACACACACTGATACACATACTCTCTCTCCCCTACACACACTCTCTCTCCCCCTACACACACAGCCACTGATACACACACACACACTTCCCTATACACACACTTACACACACTCTCTCCCCCATACACACACACACTCCCCTATACACACACCCACTGATACACACACACAGAGATACACAGATACACACACAGATACACACACACAGATACACTGATACACACACACTCTCTCTCTCCCCTACACACACACTCTCTCCCCTATACACACACACACACTCACCCCTATACATACACACACACACACACACACACACACACACACACACACACACACACACACACACACACACACACACACACACACACACACACTCTCTCTCCCCTATACACACACACACACACACACACACCCCTATATACACACACACACTGATACACACACACACACACACACACACACACACACACACACACACACACACACACACACACACACACACACACACACACACACACACACACACTCTCTCTCCCCTATACACACACACACACACCCCTATATACACACACACACTGATACACACACACACACACACACACAGATACATACACAGACACACACACACACACACACACACACACACACACACACACACACACACACACACACACAGATACACACAGATACACACACACACACACACACACACACACACACACACACACACACACACACACACATACACACTCTCTCCCCTATACACACACACACACACACACACACACACACACACCCCTATATACACACACACTGATACACACACACACACACACACACACACACACACACAGATACACACACACACACACACACAGATACACACACACACACACACACACACACACACACACACAGATACATACATACATACACACACACACACACACACACACACAAAGATACATACACACAGTCTCTCCCCCATACACACACACACAGCCACTGATACACACACACTCCCCTACACACACTTACACACACATTCTCCCCCATACACACACACACTCCCCTATACACACACCCACTGATACACACACACAGATATACACAGATACACACACACACACACACACACACACACACACACACACACACACACACACACACACAGATACACACTCTCTCCCCTATACACACACACACACCCCTATATACACACACACACTGATACACACACAGATACACACACACACACACACACACACACACACACACACACACACACACACACACACACACACACACACACACACACACACACACACTCTCCCCTATACACACACACACACACACACACACACACACACACACACACACACACACACACACACACACACACACTGATACACACACACACACACACACACACAGATACACTGATACACACACACACTGATACACATACTCTCTCTCCCCTACACACACTCTCTCTCCCCCTACACACACAGCCACTGATATACACACACACACTTCCCTATACACACACTTACACACACTCTCTCCCCCATACACACACACACTCCCCTATACACACACACACTCCCCTATACACACACCCACTGATACACACACACACACAGATATACACAGATACACACACACACACACACACACACACATACACACACACACACACACACACACACACACACACACACACACACACACAGATACACACACACACAGATACACACACAGATACACTGATACACACACACTGATACACTGATACACACACACTGATACACACACTCTCTCCCCTACACACACACACTCTCCCCTACACACACACACACACACACACACACACACACACACACACACACACACACACACACACACACACACACACACACACACACACACACACACACACACACACACACACACACACACTCTCTCCCCCATACACACACACACACTCCCCTATACACCCACCCACTGATACACACACACAGATATACACAGATACACACACACACACACAGATACACACTCTCTCCCCTATACACACACACACACACACACACACACACACACACACACACACATACATACATACATACATACACACACACAAAGATACATACACACACTCTTTCCCCCATACACACACACACAGCCACTGATACACACACACTCCCCTACACAAACTTACACACACATTCTCCCCCATACACACACACACTCCCCTATACACACACCCACTGATACACACACACATATATACACACACACACACACACACACACACACACACACACACACACACACACACACACACACACACAGAGATACACACACACACACACACACAGATACACACACACACACACAGATACACACACAGATACACACACAGATACACTGATACACACACACACTGATACACATACTCTCTCTCCCCTACACACACACTCTCTCTCCCCTACACACACTCTCTCTCCCCCTACACACACAGCCACTGATACACACACACACACACACACTTCCCTATACACACACTTACACACACTCTCTCCCCTATACACACACACACACACACACCCCTATATACACACACACACTGATACACACACACACACTGATACACACACACACACACACACACACACACACACACACACACACACACACACACACACACACTCTCTCCCCTATACACACACACACACCCCTATATACACACACACACCCCTATACACACACACACACACACACACACACACACACACACACACACACGCAAAGATACATACACACACTCTCTCCCCCATACACACACACTCTCCCCTACACACACACACACACACACACACACACACACACACACACACACACACACACACACACACACACACACACACACACTCTCTCCCCCCTACACACACTCTCTCTCCCCCCTACACACACACTCTCTCCCCCCTACACACACACTCTCTCCCCCCTACACACACACACACACACACACACACACACACACACTCTCTCCCCCCTACACACACGCGCACACACACACACTCTCTCCCCCCTACACACACGCGCACACACACACACACACTCTCTCCCCCCTACACACACGCACACACACACACTCTCTCCCCCTACACACACGCACACACACACAGCCACTGATACACACACACACACACACACACACACACACACACACACACACACACACACACACACACACACACACACACACACACACACACACTGATACACACACACACAGATATACACAGATACACACACACACAGATATACACAGATACACACACACACAGATACACTGATACACACACACTCTCTCTCTCCCCTACACACACACTCTCTCCCCTATACACACACACTCTCCCCTATACACACACACACACACACACTCTCCCCTATACACACACACACACACACACAGATACACACACACACACAGATACACACACACACACACACACACACACACACACACACACACACACACACACACACACACACACACACACAGATACACACTCTCTCCCCTATACACACACACACACACACACACCCCTATATACACACACACTGATACACACACACAGATACACACACAGATACACACACACACACACACACACACACACACACACACACACATACACACTCTCTCCCCTATACACACACACCCCCCCCTATATACACACACACACACACACACACACACACACACACACACACACACACACAGATAAACACACAGATACACTGATACACACACACACTGATACACATACTCTCTCTCCCCTACACACACTCTCTCTCCCCCTACACACACAGCCACTGATACACACACACACACTTCCCTATACACACACTTACACACACTCTCTCCCCCATACACACACACACTCCCCTATACACACACCCACTGATACACACACACACACACACACACACACACACACACACACACACACACACACACACACACACACACACACACACACACACACACACACACACTCTCCCCTATACACACACACA
>NC_134487.1:238829158-238876658 GCF_040206685.1 Ascaphus truei | reverse complement strand
TAAGGCCTGCGATCCGAGCAGGCGGCTCCCAGCCTCCCCCTGCACCCTCTGCCCGCCAGCAACCGCGCAGCCACCACTGGCCACCCCCACTCCTATCTCCCGCACCCATCTCCCGCACCCGCACCAAGGGGACCGAGGGGAAGGGAGCGCCAGGAACGGAGGCACATGTGCACCCCCGCTACCACTTCCTACCTCCTATCACGCCGGGCATCGTGTCCTGTGGGGGGCGGAACATGTCATGGGCGGCAACATCATGATGCGGGGCTGCAGTAGGAGCCCGAGTCAGCGAATCTCAGCTGACACCCCAGCGATAGCAGCCTGCACCACTTCAGCACTGTCCCGCACCTCACCTCGGGCCGCTGCAAGGAGGGAGGGGGGGCCGTTGCAAGGAGGGAGGGTGGGCCGCTGCAAGGAGGGAGGGGGGGCTGCCGCAAGGAGGGAGGGGGGGACGCCGCAAGGAGGGAGGGGGGGACGCCGCGCGGCCAGCCTCGCGGCCAGCCTCGCTGCGACCCGCCTCGCGGCCAGCCTCGCTGCGACCCGGCAATTTTGCTTCCGTGACCCGGTGCCGGGTCGCGAGCCACCATTTGGGAAACGCTGCTATATGGTATAGGCTCAGTCTTGTAACCACTCGCTCAGTGTTCCTACAAAGAGTTTAGCCTAAGGCGGGATCAGCGCCTGATGACCGGTGTTGATGCACTTGATGATATAGTACCTGCCGGTCACGGCGGTGACCGGTACCTCTTCGCAAAGGGTCAGATGAATCAGCGGTCTGCCCCCTGGGTGTCAATGTCCAGCCGTCTGGTCCCCGTCGACTCGCCAGCAGCCGCTCCGCATGCTTGTCCCTTTGTCCCTAGCTGTCCACACAGTAAGGGGTGATGCTTGCTCTCACTATATGCCATCCCTGCAGCACAGCAACCTTTGGTGGGGGCCTTTGGTGGGGGCCTTTCCTAGGGGCCTACGGGGTAGCCTGTCCTATGCAGGTGGGTCACTGACCCCCTGCACCCACGCTACCTCTCTCTTCACCACCCGGGTCCCCTCTGACTAACCTCTCCCTAACCTCTGCAGCAAAGGCACTGCATTCACACTGAACCTGCATCAACCCACTGCACTCACTCGGTGCCTGCAGCCACCCACTGCACTCACACGGATACCTGCAGCTACACTGCACACACACGCTGTGCCATCTTGTCAGCGCTCACAGCACTACCAGCCGTGACACTGACAAGACTGCACTCACACCTAAGGGCAGAGTCCCTAACCTAGGGGTTGTCCCTCAGTACCTACCCACTACCCTGGTGGGGATTGGGGCCTGGCTGGGACTTGGGGATCCTTACCTGGTGCAGGAGCCACTTGCTCCTTACACCCTTCCTTCCCCTTCCTGCTCCCAGCTCCAACTCCAAACGTGGTCCCCGCAACATTGTAACCTTCCTCCACAGGAGAAGCGGCAAAACCCTATTTGCTGGCTGGCTGCACGTGATGTGGGTGAAAGGGCAATCCCCAGAGGCTGCTGGGAATTGTAGTCCACTCAGGACCTCTTTAGCATTGGGACCGCGTGCGCTACCCTTACTGCGCCTGCGCGATCCTGTAATGGCTACCGCGGTGGTTCTACGCATGTGCGACCTCACGCCAACCTTAACATTGCTGCCGGCACTCCTGGCACTGTACAGCGCGTGCGCGACTACACTGCACAATCTCGAGCAGACACAATGGCGGCCCCCGCTAGCCGGGTGCGCTGCAGAGCCTCGAAGCGCTCCCTGCTCTGGCCCCCACCTTTGCGTTGTGCCGGTGGGTCCGTTGCTGCCTCCGGCGGCACACGCGATCGCTCAGCACGCTACAGAGGGGGTCTCTGGAGGCAAAATAAGACCGGGGCTACAAGTATATTTACATTTGCTATATGCTTTGCTGTGGAGGGTTTTTATCACTTTTTTTTAACTCACCATAACTTAACTAAGTATGGTAAACCTTATGCTCATTGCTTCTTTGCATAGCCAGTTAACCAACCCCACACTGATGAGACCCATTAAGGTCGAAACAGCTGTCTGTGGGTGGGTTTTCTGGCTATGCATCTTAACCCTGGCTGTGCTCAAAGCTGTGACCATGCAGCAAGCTTAAGCCTATAGGGAACCATGTATAAAATGGTTTTTGAAGCAAAAAGTGGCACTGTGTGCTCATTTCCATGTCATTTCCCAGAATCCCTTGCTGCAGTGGAAGTGCTGGGTGATAATGGTGAAAGGTGGGGTTGCAGACCTGCCTAAGACATGCAAATGAGCATATAGTATATTTACATTTGATATATATATATATATATATATATATATATATATATATATATATATATATATATATATATATATATATATATATATATATATATATAATATATAATATATTTTTCCCCCCCACCATTTATTTATTGCTGGTAATTAGCTTAGCTAACCACCCAGTTAGAGAGGGCTGGACTACATGTGTAGATATTCTCCAAATTAGAGTAGGTTTTTCTTTGGCTTATTTTGAATGTGTTTTTTCTGTGTTAAAGGGACAGCCTAATTTTAGTTTCACTTTAAACGGTCTCCATTGCATACCTCTGCACACATCTCTTACAGGACCACATAGTATCTACACACATTAATAGTAATTCAACACCCTCTTACAGTTCTACACCTACCCACACCATTGGTATACACTCCAACTCCACACACACCTTTTGTAAAGCGCTGTATACACTGTATGCGCTTTATAAATTTATATTTACACACACACTCCTCCATCACTAACATTCAGGGACCATTTAACACCTTTTCAGAAATCGCATACTGCACAAGGGGGAGGAATAGGCTTCACTCAGATACATTCCAGGATGCACTGTTTTTAAGTAAAAACCTTTCTTGCTTTATCCATTGTAACACCGCCGGAAGAAGGTCAGTGTATCTCAAAAGCTCGCACAAATAAAAGCATTTCATTAGCCACATAACGGTATGATTCCTGACGAAGCAACAGCGAAACGCGTTGAATCAGCTGTTGGAGGAGAGCTGGGGAAAATAACTCAAGGAGGTGCTGGCAAGTCACGGAGACTGAACCACCAGGCAGCTTCTTCCGCCCTAATCAGAGCCGTCACAAGACGTGACGTAGGCGGATGTGACGCATGCGGTAATTTTCCAGTGACTGAATACACCGGCGCCATCCACGAGTAACCAGCAGTCCTCTCCAACAAATTGTTCTTTATGCCAAAATGTGAGTGTATTACCTACAAGCTATTTTTGTGCAATATATATCCTTATCATACTATACCATTGTGCGCTCTCTCCTTTCTTTCTCCATATTCCTTGGGAGGTATATTGAGTTTTGCATCATCATATTATACATCAAGCTTACCAAACCAGCAATTGCAAGGCTTCCATTAGAGGGCTTCAAATAAAGGGCTCCCATCAGAGAGAGATGGATCTCTGTTACGTCTGATATACCTTACAAATTTGTGAGTACAATGAACACAGAGACTATTTCACATTTGATTTATTAATACCATCTGCACTATTATACTATTTCTTTATTTTTCACATACCACTACGAGAACTACAGCGCTCCTCCTACCTGGAAGGCAACGCAAGACTACATTGGACCTGGACAGTTCTTTTAAAAGGGTGTAGACTGCTGTATTTATATGTATTTCACATTTTATATTATATATATCACGCTTTTACGGTGAAGGTTATTTATCACATTTGTATATATATATATTTATTTGGTTTCACAGTTACTGGTTATTTTTTAACACAAATTCACTTCAGTTATTTTTAGTTAGAAGCGCCCGGTTCCACTTTTTTGTTCTGTACATAACGGTACTGTCTATTCGTTTTTGATTTTTTATGTATGTATGTGTGTGGCCAGGTCTCCCTCTGGGCTCCCCTTGGCCCGGGGTTCCCCTTCATCTCCTTACCTCCCGCTGCGGCTGCGACAGGCAATGGAGGCTGGGGAGAGGTGCAGGCGAACCGCCGGTAGTCAGCATGGCGAGTGGTTCGCCGAAGGCCCGCGGTGCTCCTTTAGCAGGGTGTCACCATCTTGGGGTTTACCGTGCATGCGTGAAACATGCGTATAAGAGATTGTGGCGGCCATTACACATGCTCACATGCTCAGTAGAGTCAGACAGCGGTGGTCATGTTAGCTGTAACTTCGCTGGGGAACTACAATCTCCAAAAGCCCCTGGGGCTGCTAGACACATTGGCTGCAGCAGCAAATCGTGCGTCCGGAATCCCCTGCAACCAGAATTGATACATTTGGCGTGCTAGTCGGAGCTGGGACACAGAAGGGTAAGGGTGTAGGTGCAGGGTGTCTGTGGCCCCTGCACTAGGCCAGAGACCACCTATTAGGCCCCACCTAGGCCCAAACTCCCCTGTAGGTTTGTGGGTGCTACAGGGGCAGGCTCTTGGATAGGGACACTGCCCCAATTGGCCTCTATGGTGTCAGGGGCGCCGCACAGCAGATGCGGCCTGTGGTCAAGGACCAGACCACCATCGCAAGGCTAGAGACTCATCAAGGTGGGACCCTCCAGCTGGATACTACCCCACGTGGAGGCAGACGCCATCGCTGACGGCGTGGGATGAGACGGATTCTCTTCAGTTGGAGGTACCGAGTGCCGGAGAGCTCGGCAGGTATCACACCCCATCTATAAGTGCACCAAGTCTAACACTGGTTGTGGGCAGCACTGCCACACATACATTGGGTGGGTTGGCTCCTGTGGACACTGGGGGGTTGAGTGCCCAGGGCACCTCAGTACTTTGGGGAAAACCCCACCGGGGTGTGGACTAAGTGGACGGACAGTAGGCTATAGTGTGTGGGTAAGGCCGTGCGAGGCCCAAGTGATATGGTTAGTGTGTTGCCTATTGCATGCTAGTAAACTTGTTATCTAAATATATATACTGTGTGTCCTTATTGCATTGGGTCCTGTGAAGGGGTTATCTTGCACTGTCAGAATCCCTCACAGGTGGAGGCACTGTCACCAGATGATCCAGGTACCCCCCAGGCTCCCAGCAGCGGAGATTCAGGCCTCCTGTGAGCCGTAGGTAAAGCACCACACACACTTAATAGCCGATAAATCTCCCATAGGGTGGGGCAAACTGTTCTACATTTGGAGGCACTCCTGAGATCTCAGACCAGGGGTGCCGAATCAGCAGCTAAATTAAACAGAGCCAAAACCATGTTTGTGCCCTCAAAACAGGAGCACTGTGACTGTGCGTTGGGACGTCATGTGCGTCCCCGCTATGTGGTCATTCCCATCAATACGCCCCCACGCGAGATCTGCAAGCATCTCAACCAGCTTCCTGGCTTAGCCAATGCCCGGCTCATAGGCTGCAAGTATGACCCTACGCATCGGTGGAGTATAGTACTAGCGGTCGCAGGCTTTGAGATATGTGAATGTGTCCCCAGGGCTCTTTACCAGAATCCCCATCCACGGGTTGTCCAGTGATATACCCCAACCTCCCAACCTTACCGGTGACATCTACCCCAGGACTCTCCACTGGCGTACCCTATCGGGCTGAACTCTCACGTATCTCTTCAACCCCGTGGAGGAATAACAGTCCGGTTGTAATTTCACCCATACCCCGGGTGGCCTTCACTTCCAGTGCCACGCTAAAGACACCCCGCAGGGAACTCCCCGCCCGGCATCTACCCCTAGTCGGGGTGAGAGTAGTCTTGTGCAAGTGCATAGCAGTCTGTCCATCGGAAGCTAGGATTTTCGAGAAACCGTGACTCGTGGAGTGCCTGCGGCCTCCTGCCACTGACATGGTATGGTTTTATCGTGAGGGTCACCCGGAGCCCGCCGCTCAAACACTACTTCTGGCTCTGGTCAAAGCTTATTGTGTCCTTCGACGACTTCAGTTGGCCCTATGGACCCTGGTGAAGAAGAAAGTGGTCCGAACATCCGAAGCCAATGAGTTCAGGACCAGACAATTCCTGCGGGGAGCATTGCCAATGCACTGGGTCACCATCCGACTCACCTGTGTCCTTTCCCCAGAACATCATCTCGCATTTGAATGGATAGAGTGCAAGCACAAGGGACCATCTTGTGGGCCCATGTTCCCATAATGTCTTGTGACTCTGTCAAAGGAGAGCGACACATGACTCCCTCAAGAGTCCTGCAAAGAGAAGACCAATGGGGCATTGGCCTCATAGCTGAAGAGGGCAGAAAGTGCATAGGACAGCTCCCCTTTGTCAGGACCACACTTCCGGTCCCCGCGCCATCCCACTTACCGGCATCTGTGTCCCGCCATGGCAGCCCATGAGGCTGCATCTCCCACTCCTCTGCTGGCTCAAGCTCTGTCAGCGTCTCACCCCTGCCTTATGGGGGCACGCAGTGGCACGCGCGTGTACCACTTAAAGGGACCAACACCTGCTCTAATGCCTACACTAATCTCAGGTGGGCTACACATGAGCTACACCCTGCCTCGGCCTATCACCGGTCCACGTATGTCTGACCACTCCTCCTTTCCTCCCTCTCATTGGCTCTCTCTGGTATTTAGGGTCACTCTGCCCTCTGGTTGTTGCTGAGCATAACCTTCCTATGAACCGTGCTCATTTGCAGCCTGAGTACCTGTTTTTGTCGGAATCTGTATTCCTGTTGTGACCCTGCTTGTGCCTGACCTGTCTCTTCTTGTTCCCCTGGACCACGGCTTGTTTAACGGACCTCTACTGTACACTCTCTACTCCACGACCATGGCTTACGGACCTCGTCCATTCTCCACTCTCCTACCCTGGCCCGGCTACACGTTCATGACTCTGCAATCCGGACCCATCCCCGTGGCTTAGGGCGGTGGTTGTATATCTTCCCCACCTCAGCCCCGTGGTCCAGTCCAGGTTGTAGTGAGCATCCGTGACACCCTTGGAGGGCGTCTGCCACGTCTCTAGGAACTGCCCGGAGTCAAGAAAAGCCTGGGCATCCCACCCTAAATCCATGATCTGCAAGGTCCAGCCGGCAGAAACAGCCTCCATGTCCTTAGAAAGCACACCAGCGCCAAGCCCCAATGAAACATCCCCATTGGACGCTTAGTCGCGTGGGACTGGCCACCATCATTCGCGTCCTCGTGGACGGCATAAATGCATCGGCCTTGCTGGACACTGGGTCCCAAGTGACAATTGTGTACCGCCCTTTCTACGACCAACATCTTAAGCATCTGCCCCTGCAGTCGGTGGACAAGATGAAATTGTGGGGACTCAGCAATAGGGACTACCCCATCAACGGCGTGGCGAAGGTTCATCTGGAAATACCGCAGCTGAACACCGGCAAGTCTCACACCATGGATGTGAAGGCTCTGATTTGCCTCGAATACCTAAGCTCCCAATCATATTGGGGACCAACACCGAGGTGGTGCGGGCGGTGATCCGATCATACCTGCAAGAGGCTGGCGAACTACCCCTGTCTGCCCTACAAATCCACCCAGTACTAAAGGAAGAGTGCTGCAAAATATCGGCCCAGGAAGGATATGGGGACCTGTTCAATCACACCAAGGGATTGACCGAGATTCCACCAGGTGGAGTGAATATGATGTATGCAGTGTGCTGCTATCCGGGCCGAGACAAGCCCGATCAGCTCTTCTCTCTGGAGAGTACGCCAGAGGAAGATGCCAACCGAGGCAACAAGCTTGTGCCAGTGGTACGAGAATGGACGTTTTCACTGCCGGGGAAGATCAAGGTGTTTATCCAAAACATCTCTCCTTACACCATGCCCCTCGACCAAGGCCAACGGTTGGGTAGGATATACCCAGTTACCCCTGTCGAGACGATGGCTGCTCAAGTGAACACCGCTGCCATGCAAGATCAACTAGCTGGTCTGGCATTCGACTTCTGGGAATCTACCCATACATCTTCCACATGGACGCGAGCTTCAATGGCCTAGGTGCAGTCTCCTGGTCTCCGGCCAGTAGCATACATCAGTCGTAGCTTGACCCCCAGCGAGCAGAATTATCCCGTCCACAAGCTTGAATTCCTCGCTTTCAAATGGGCAATCGTGGACAAACTCCACGACTATGTGCATGGAGTCACATTCGAAGTGCGAACGGACAACAATCCGTTGACGTACAAACTGACATCCCCCAAACTGGACGCCACCAGCCACAGATGGCTGGCGGCTCTCTCAAACTACTAGTTTACATTGAAGTACAAAACGGGGCCCCTGAACATAGGAGCTGATGCTCTTTCCAGAAGACCGGGACGGAGTACCACACCGGACGACGGCCTCTGGGAAGAAATCCCTGGACCAGGGATGTGGGCTATGTGCTCGTCTGTAGCCATCGTGGAAGACAGCGTAGCCTTCTCAGAATGAAGAGTCACAGACTCCCTGGGATGCCAATCCAAGGCTATCCATGCCGCCTATTGTCATCCAGATGGAATGCGTATTACCCCAAATGAGATCATTGCCTGGAAAGATCTGGTGCAGTATCGGATACGTGATCCAGTGGCCGGAGCTATCCGCCAGGCCGTACAGCAAAACAAGCCTTCATTGATGAAACATGCTCCCAGCGACACGGGCGCAATACTAATGCAGGAAATAAACAAATTCAAAATGGACAAGGGTCTACTCTATCGGGTGGTTCAAAATCATAACCACCTGGTTAGGCTACTGGTTCTACCCAGAAACCTGCAGCATATGGTACTTCGATCACTACACGATGACCATGGGCATCTTGGAGTGGATAAGACCTTTGGCTTAATATGAGACCAGTTCTTCTGGCCGCAGATGAGTCTGTAGAACACCATTGCCACCGATGCTCACGGTGCATCCAGAGAGACACTCCCTGTGATGGGAGCTTTGCGACAGGCTATTAATAATACACAAAAAATATATAATATAATATATATATATAACTGGGTTGAACTGGGACGAGACTTAGATATGATAAAATATAATTTATTCCTTGATAAAGGTGAACACAACAGATTATACAAATAACAGGCAAAATATAGACACTTACTTAAAGATTAGGAGAAGAAAGCGATCAGGATACAGGATGGCCATTTCTTCCATATTTCAGTTGACATAACAGCAAGACAGGCAGGTCATGAATGAAGACTCATGCATGAAGACACAGACATGAAGACATTTGCATGAAGACACTGAGTAAGGGCTGACTCTGACTTATATATCATTTTTACCCTTCTCTACACTCACGGCGCTGAGCCGTCTAGCAAAAGTCCTTTTGAAGCTCTTTGAAGCTGATTTTGGACTTGCAAGATATCACACTTAAAAACCAAACAGTTCCTAGTTCCTGCCTCCAACATAAACAATTAGGCACTTTAGCCTTTGATCACAAGGCTATGTAAATTCTAGCAAGATGTTCTTCCTGCTCCTTATCATAACAGAGGGAGTTTGCAGTTTTCACAACAGACTCAAAATCCCATATACCCTGTAAATAACTTCATAACTTCAGTTCAGAAGTACTTACTGGCCCGCGAGACATATTAATACATTCCGTCACACCTGACACTCCCAATGAGACTAAATATTACCATGTAGTACTAAAATTAAGAGAGATATTAATATATGGCTCTTAGTATCTGTTAGATATCAAGTGTTTAGAATCATTAGTTGGGGCTAAGTCCCACGAATACACCTATGTAACTCTTAGCACGTTCAGCCAAGGACATCTCATAATATTCTTATATTTAATAAGGTCACCCATTCTGATTTTCTCCTTGGGTAGCCGCACCCCTTGCCCCCATCAATAAATCCTTTGAAGCAGGGACCCCTGGGTAGGGGACATTTGTCACCTGGTTTTAGATTACACACTCAATGCTCCAGACCTCTTGAAGCAGAGGCTCTTGAAGCAGAGGCGTTTGTAAGTGTGAGTTAAAACGCTCACAACCCACTCTAGCTTCCTGCAAACAGGTATTAACATACTGTACACTAAAACCCCTTCTGCTTTTCACATTCAACTTCAATCAAGCCTTTTGAAGTGTCCAGATTTTCTGAAAAGACACAATACAGTTGTATTTTCTTAAACTGTAGCTTATTAACCCCTTAAGCCCCAGTGTGTGTGGTGGAGACACTGGCATAACCATAAAACATGGGAACAGGGGAATATACCTTTTCATGTTAGAACAAGGGTTAAATCACATTTCTGGACCTCAGCCCAGTTAACCCCTTGCTTCCCAGGTGAGAGTAGAGGGTGGCCAATTGGGGTGTAACCCCTTTAATCCCGGGCCAAATCCTCACGACCTTCACACTCCCTACCAGAGCAGCTTCAATGGCTCATCTGAAGAGCTTGGGTCCCCTGGACCTCGTATGCATGGACTTTCTATGTATAGAACCAGGTGCCCGAGGCATCGGCAATGTACTAGTGATCACAGACCACTACAACCGTTACACCCAAGCCTTCCCCACCAAACACCAGAAGGCCATCACGGAGGCAAAGATTCTGTGGGAGCGGTACTTTATACATTACGGCCTGGCCAATAGCCTACATTCGGATCAAGTTCGGGACTTTGAAATTACCCTCATCCGGGAGTTGCTGAAATTGCTAAACATAACCAAGTCACGAATGACCCCTTACCATCCAGAGGGAGGTGCTCTGCCGGACAGGTTCAACCGGACCCTCCTCGACATGCTCGGCACCCTAAAGGGTTCTCAGAATAATAAGTGGAGTAAGCACGTTGAGTCCTTGATGCTTGCCTATAACTGTACCCACCGCAAATCTACAGGATTCACACCCTACATTCTAATGTTTGGGCAAGAAGCACGGCTTCCTGTAGATATATACGTCTGAGGGTATCTACCGACGGGGTACCCAACAGGACGCACTTCAAGTACGTACAGCGGCTCCAAGAGCCTGCAGAGAGCCTACCAATCAGCGGAGAAAGCATCAGCTCATCTGAATGCCAGTAACAAAAGGCGCTACGACCATAAGGTCCGCCATCGGGAAATTCGTCCTGGATACAACGTTCTCCTCCGCAACCTTTGGATCCCTGGCAAACACAAACTGGCCAACTGCTGGCATGACTGGGTCTATGAGGTGGAATCTCAGATGCCGGGGCTCCCTGTCTACCACATATATGACCCGGATGGCAGGATAAAGGTCTGGCACCGCAACTATCTCCTGCCTATCCCGCAAGTGGTGAATGACGAGCCAGAGATAGAGGCTACACCACTGGCTGATGAGCAGGAAGGATCTGAAGAGAATTCAGAAACAGTAACTGAAACAATCAAGGATCCGATGGAAGGACCCTCTAGTAGGACAGACCAAAGTCAAGAGGCACCTCCCGAAGGAGCAATGGGTAATGGGCCCAGGCTGCATACACCTACTCCGGTGATTCCAATGAGCCCTCCTTTGGACCCCAGAAGTCCTTGTTTTATACCTATTAGAGACATTTCAGAGACTGTAGTACCCCCAATGAGAGAGACTGAACATCAAGTGTACGATTACTACTCCCCAGAGGGAGTTACAGACGAGTTTCGCCAAAGCCAACGTGTGTACCCTCCCACAGTCTGAGCTTGGGCACAGAAAAGTAAGGGTGTAGGTGCAGTGTGTCTGTGGCCCCTTCACTAGGCCAGAGACCCCCCTGTAAGTTTGTGGCTGCTACAGGGACAGGCCCTTAGATAGGGACAGTGCTCCAATTAGCCTCCATCGTGTCAGTGACACAGCAGGACGCCGCACAGCAGATGCGACCTGTGGTCTGGGACCAGACCACCATTGCAAGACTAGAGACTCATCAAGGTGGGACCCTCCAGCTGGATACTACCCCACGTGGAGGCAGATGCCATCACTGACGGCAACGGCGTGGGACCGAGTGCCGGAATGCTCAGCAAGTATCACAACCCATCTACAAGTGCACCAAGTCTAACACTGGCTGTGGGCAGCGCTGTCACACATGCATTCAGTGAGTTGGTACCTGTGGACACAGGATCCCTCACAGGTGGAGGCGCTGTCACCAGATCCAGGTACACCCCAGGCTCCCAGCAGCGGAGGTTCAGGCCTCCTGTGAGCCGCAGGTAAAACACCACACACAGTAGCCGCCATATCTCTCATAGGGTAGGGGAAACTGCGCTACATATACATACTGTAGCTGGAGGTTGAGTGGCTGTTTCTAGCTGTCCATGCTGTTCTGTGTTGTCCTTGTTTTTTTTATATAATGGTTTGGCATTGTTGTCTCCTGGTATCTTGAAAAGGGTCCCATGGAAGACCAAAACATAGATGCACGAAAATGTTTCACCTTATTTTATCACCTAAGTTTCCTGTTAGTGCCTGCCTAATGTTCTTGTTGATTATCGCTGTTTTACAAGTTCACCCACGTTTTGCCAAACCGTGGTTCAGATCCTTTGGGGGAGGGGGGAAGGGTTGGGCATGCATTTTGCTCACCGATATTTGCTAATCTCTACTTTCAATATATCAATGTGCTTATGTGTAATGTGTAATGGAGTGTCCAGGGCTTAGAAAAACAAAACAAGCGTAGGTCTATTAGATTCGTAATTAAATATTTTGTCATTCTAATTTGCCGGAGGTCAGAAGGAAGGACAGCTGACGTTGGGATCTGAACCAGGTTCTCCCGTTTCAATGGCAGGGTTGTTAATGCTAAGCTACTTTTGTATCCTGTATGTAACTTTACATTTATGTGCCTTATGCATCACAGTGAACCTTTAAGCTTTTAGGACTGTTTTTCAACCAGGGTTCCTAGGCACCCTTTGGTTCCCTGGGCATCCCTAAAAGGTTCCTTGCAATTTTCATGTCACTTGAAAATTAAACCAAATACAGAAGAATTTACAATACATCTGATGTCAGACGTGCTATTAGAGAGGGTTGGGATTCCTTACAATCAGTGGCGTAGCAAGACAAAATTTCAGGGCCTCAATTAATACTGACTGCATTTTTTTCTTCCTCTCTCTCTCATCGTCCCTCTTCATCTCTTCCCATCAATCCTAATCATCATCCCTCATCATCATCTCTCCCCCTCCTCCTCTTTTTCCTCACCATCTCTCCTCCTCCTCCTCCACCTCCGAAGCATGTGTGCAGAGCTCCCAAACATTTGCTTTGAAATCGGGTTTATTGTTTTCTAAATTTATATCACTTGATATATTTTGTTGTGGGAACTGTAGGGGAATACACTGTGTGTTTTATAGAGAGTTTGGGATTTATTTTGGTGTTTAAAAACCGTTTTTGTTTTCACCAAGGGGCTGCAGTGATTCAACCCAGCACAGCTGAACTTTGGCTGGGCTGGTAACTGCAGCTTCAACCCCTCTCCCCTCCCCCACCACTGGTTGTTTGGTTTTTCTTATTCACTTTTATTTAAAGTTGATTTGTTTTTCATTTTGGATTTGGGAGCTCTGTGCTTTTAAAAATTGTAATTCTGTGGTGCAGCTTCTTGCTAGGGAGAGAGGAATTAATAAGGGAGGCAAAGGGAAAACTGCAGCGTTTTAAAAGCTGACTATTTTCCTCCCTTTGCAGAGAGGTAGTTAATTTGTTCTTAAAGGGACAGCTCCTCTCTGCACCTCTCTCCCTGGGCACTACCTCCTCCCCTGACCTAGAGGCTTTTCAATATCATGCCTAAGGGGAGGAGGGATAGTAGGGCAACGGGGGCTGCACCCGGACACCGGACCCCATGACCTAGGGCACCTAGGGGCACCAACTATGGCCACAGCCCTCAGCCTGGTACATCCAGTGCCCTGGCCGCACCTCCCCCAGCTCCTGCTGGTAGCTTAACCCCTGCAGCCCCAGCTCCATCATGGGCGCAGGTGGCAGCTGCATGCATTAACCCCAGCAACAACAACGCTGGGGCCACGCCATGTCTAAGCAGGAAGCATGGGGTGAGGTGCCCAATATCACCTAGACAGGGCATGGAGGCTTATGTGAGGGCTGTGGTGGATGTAGTGGGTCCCTCTGCAGTGGTGGCATGATGTACGGGAGGGGCATTTTCTTCCTCCGTATGCTGGCTGCCACCCACACCCTGGTGCAGAGGGGCATTGTTGTACATCCCCATTGAACCCATGGAAGGGTTGGGCACTAGGATCATTCTTTCTAATTTGCCCCCCTTCCTCCCAGACAGTCTCATGCACCCACACCTGCAAGCCCTGGGGGATATTAAGTCTCCTATAACAAAAATACCGCTGAGCTGCAGGGATAGGGTGCTGAGGCATGTGCTCTCCTTCAGGCGGCAGGTAAAACTGCTGCTGCCAGGGAGCACAGAGTCTGCGGAGGGGTCCTTTGGGGTGCCCTACAAGGGCATCATGTACACGGTGTACTATGGCACGGAAGAGGTTAGGTGCTATTTGTGCTCGTAGGAGTTGCCCCAAAGGGAGCAAAAGACCTATCCCAGCTCCTGCACCCACTTCTCCCTCTGCCAAGACACCCTGTACCGCTGTGCCCACCACAGAGTGGCCCTCGAGGTCTCAGGTCCCCCCTAGGGCCGTAGGAGATGTCGCTGCCCCATCTCGGACAGTGACGTCTGCACCTCTCCCCAAAAAGCAGAGGGAGAAGAAAAAGGCACCCTGGCACAGCCACCCTCTGTTGTTGCTGTCTCCCCCCAAGAACACCCTACCCCCAATGTAAGCACCCAGGGCTTGCAGGTGCTGGGGAGCGGGAGGAAACTCCTGCTGGGGAGGCAGCGGGACCCTCTCCTGGGGAATCAATCCCCAGGAAGAAGAAATTTAAAACTGACAAGAGGGTGGTTGAGGACGAGGAGGGTGAACCGTACTACGTTCACCCTCTGAAGACTCCTAAGCGGAACATAGCATCTGTTCCGCACAGTGTGGTCTCGTCCGGCCCACTGGTTAGGATCAACCAGTGTGGGCCGGATCCCATGAAAATACAACCTCACCCCCTTGGGGATCTGGAGGAAGTGAGAGGGGAAGGGGAGGTACCCGGCATCTCTGGGGTAGAAGGCCAGAGTGCTCAACAGCATGAGGCCTTGCCCCTGGACATGGACATTGGGGAGCCTTCAAATACCCCACTCAGTTGGAAGGTATTCTCCGGGGACTTGTGTTTTGGTGGATCTGCCACGCCGGACGCAGCTGTCTTCGGGGACTCGGGGGTCGGCCGGGATCCCCCTCCGGCTGTGCCGCCTTCAGGTGGCACACCTGGGGCTACGCCCCAGCTCATGTCACCGGAGGAGGGGGATGAACTTGGGCTGACCCCCATGGATGACTCTGGGAGTGGGATTAAGGGGGTGGTTGGGGGTGTGGGGAATGGAGCGGGGGAGGCAGATATGGGTGAGGGTGTTTTGGCGGGTGCTCCAAATTACATCGGGGAGGCGTCTGATGTGGGCCCTCTTTGTGGGGAGTCTTCGTTAGGCTCTCTACTGGAGGTGCCTTCTGGGCTGGACCCTCCCCATGGGGTGCTCGCTGAGGAGTACCCTCCCACAATTGCTGCAGACCCCTGTGACATCTCATCTGCCCAGGTGGCGGTGGAGGAAGCGGTGAAGGCACTGCGTGCCTCTGTGGCCCCCAAGATCACTCGGGGGGCCACTGCCTCCACCCAACCACCACCAGTCACCCCTGAACATTCCACCCGGGGTCAAACGTAGAGGGTACAGTGGACCCCCCATGAAAACACCAAAGAGGGGGCCCACTCTAAGGCTGAGAAAATTAACCCCCGCAGGGAAGGGCGGGGGTTTTGAGATCATCAGCCATGAGGTGCCCCGGGTAGTTGGGGCTCAGTGAGAGGGAGTCCTCTGGCACTGTGGAGTCAGTGGACTCCTTGAACCCTGTTATCCCTGCCCAGGAACTAGCTGAGTTCCTGGAAAGTACCCTCTACGGGCAAAGAAATATGAAGGTGCAGTTGGCCCTCGAGAGGTGGAAGGATGCCTCGCTCATTCTCCACTCTCTCTCAGAATATATGAGGGCCAACCGCAGGGCCAAAAACTCAGAGTCCCTTGACCATGTTCGCGCCCGGAAGTTTTACCACTTGTTGCGAGCCCACATGGCTACTCGGGATTCAGCACCCTGAGTGCCTGTGGGAAGCACAAGGAAAACTCCTGACTACCAATGGCTTTGAGCATCGGTACGCTTAACGTAAATGGCTGTAGGGACGGGTTTCGCAGGTTCCAGGTACTCTCCTTTTTACAGAAGGGAGGGTATTCTGTGAGTTTCCTGCAAGAAACCCATACCACTCCAGAGGCTGAAGCCAGCTGGCATCTGGAGTGGCGAGGCAGGGTCTTCTTCAGCCACCTCACTTCGTCATCTAGTGGGGTGGTGACCCTGTTCTCGGAGTCCTTTCAGCCAGAGCTGCTGCTTGCCAAAGCTGTTGTTCTAGGCCGCCTGTTGCATCTCAGGGTCCGGCACGAGGACTACACGTTCAATTTCTTGAACGTGTATGCTCCTGCCACCGGACCCTTGAGAATGCAGTTCTTCGTGAGACTGTCTGAATACCTGGAGACAGTCGACGCGGACGAGTACATGGTGCTCGGGGGTGATTTCAACTGCACCCTCGAGGCTCTGGATCGGAATAGTCTGGAGCCACACCTGTACTCTGCGTCGACCCTGCGGGAGATCCTCGCCCGCAACTCCTTGGTAGACGTCTGGCGAGAACAACATCCCGGGGCATCCACTGAGTTCACCCATTTTAGGGTGTATATGGGTGAAAGGATGTCCTGGTCCCGGATCGACAGGCTATATATATCCAGCCACAGCCTGTCGCGAGCCCAGTCCAGTGCCTTTAGGCTGGCACCGTTTTCGGACCACAATTGTGCGTCCGTGACGGTGGTGCTACTACCAGCAGCGCCCTCGGCCACCTATTGGCACTTCAACAATACGCAATGCGCAGAGGACTGGTTTGTCACTCGCCTTCCTGTCCCTAGATCAGGAGAAGGCGTTTGACAGGGTGGATCACCGTTACCTCATACAGACCCTGCAGGCGTTTGGCTTTGGCCCACAATTTGTGGGCTTTCTCCAGATGCTGTACGCCTCTGCAGAGTGTCTGGTGAAGATTAATTGGTCCCTGACGGCACCTTTGGCGTTTGGTCGGGGAGTACGTCAAGGATGCCCCCTGTCCGGGCAACTGTATGCGCTGGCCATCGAGCCCTTCCTCTGCCTACTGAGGAGGAGGCTCACCAGGCTGGTGCTGCGGGAGCCCGACATGCGGGTAGTCCTGTCGGCCTATGCTGATGACGTGCTCCTCGTGGTTGATCTGGAGCGGGCACAGGGGTGCCAGGAGGTCTACACCGCGGCCTCTTCAGCTCGGATCAACTGGTCCAAGTGCTCCTGCCTTTTGGTGGGTCCCTTACAGGTAGACTCCTTGCCCCCCACATTTCGTAATGTCTCGTGGGGGAGCGATACTCTCAAGTATCTGGGAGTCTACCTGTCTGCTGCGGAGAACCCGGCCCCAGAAAACTTCAGTGATCTTGAAGAACGAGTCATCGCTCGTCTGGGGTCGTGGGCGTATCTGTCGAAAATGCTTTCCCTCAGGGGAAGGACTCTGGTGATCAACCAGCTGGTGGCCAGTCAGCTGTGGCACCGGCTGATAGCCATGGGTCCAATCCCTGAATTTGTCAGCAAGATCCAGAGGAAGTTGCTGGACTTTCTCCGGATGGGGAAGCATTGGGTCTCTGCGGGTGTTGCGTGGCTCCCTCTGGAAGAGGGTGGACAGGGAGTGGTGTGTGTCCGCTCCCAGATACACACTTTCCGCCTCCAATACCTGCAGAGATACCTATTCGCAGATCCGTCTCCGCAGTGGCGCCAGCTGGCGACCAGTTTCTTTCGCCAGCTGCGCAATATGGGGTATGACCGGCAACTGTTTATCATCAGGCCCGAGGGGTTAGGTAGAGACTTCTCGGTGCTGCCGGCATACTACCGGGACTTACTAAGGGCCTGGAGCCAGGTCTCCGCGACCAGGAAAGGAGAGGCGGCGGGGGTTGGTCTCCTCGCTGAGCCCCTGCTGTATAATCCAGCAGTGAGGGCTCGGATGTTGGATTCACCTTATAGCTGCCGCCAACTAATCCTGGCGCGGGTGAGCAGAGTCGGATCTCCTGGACTATTAACAACGGGACTGGGTAAGGGCAGAGGTGCTCGCGCACCGACTGGGTCTGCCTACTGCCCGCGTCCCTCGTCGTCTGATCCAGGAGATTAAAGATGCCATCCACCCCAACTCACACACCTTCATCGAGGGTGTATTGCAGCCCGGAGAGCCCTGCCCACCTATCACCCCCAGCTCTCCGGATCTTTGCATGGAACCAAAGCCATGGCATGTTTCCGCGGCATGCTGAGGAAAGGCCTGTACTCTCTCGTGCTTCATATAGTGCACTACCTCACCCTTGTCGTCCGCCCCGATACCATCTGGAGGCGGGTACTTCCTGCAAACGAGGGCGAGAGGCCCCGGTGGAGGGAACTCTATTTGGAGTTGGTTCCCCGTCCCGCCGGGGATTTGAGTTGGAGAGTCCTCCACGGTGCACTGAGCACGGGATAGTACTTGGCTCACTTCACGGACTCCCCCGCCACCTGCCCCTTCTGTGGCGAGCGGGAGTCCGTGTACCATATTTATTTTAGCTGCGCCAGACTGCAGCCCCTCTTATCCACTTTGAGGGGCTTTCTCCTGCAGTTCTGGTTGCCCTTTTCCCCTCACCTTTTTATTTTTGGGTGCCCAGTGTCCCGGGACAATAAGCCTAGGGATCTCCTCGCCAACCTGCTCCTGGCATTGGCTAAGCTAGCCATTTATAAGACCAGGAAGCAGTGTTTGGAGAGGGAGGTCCCAACAAACATCGTGGCCATGTTACGGGCGCTGGTGCACTCCCGTATCCGGGCAGAGTACACGTACACCGAGTCCACTGGTACGGTTTCAGAGTTTGCCTCCCAGTGGGCATCAGGCGGGGTGCTCTGCTCGGTATCCCTTACTCTGGATTATTTTGTATTGACCCTTCATTTTTAGTGTACTTTATTTTATTTACAGTGCACTTGTTGGTTTAATTTTTATATTTGTTTGGCTGTTTTTTCTTTGTTCTACTTGGCAACAAGTAGAATTGCTGTTCAACTGCTTCGCCGGCCAATCAGTCAAACCAGATAAAAATAGACCTCATTTCTCCCCCCCTCCTCCTCCTCATCTCTCTCCCTCATCATCACCATCTTTCCCCCTCATCACCATCACCTCTCCCCATCCTCCTCCTCATCTCTCTACCTCCTTCCTACATGCCTACATGTGGGTGGTAATAGATACAGGTGGGGGGAGATTGTATGCGGCAGCGGTGGGCCCCCGGCGTTAAACAGAAAATAAGCCGGCAGAGGAATGAGCAGTTGCTACAGAGGCAGAGCAGGATGGCTTGGGAGGAGCACGCTCTAGCATTCTGACCCGGAAGTCTTTCTTACTTCTGGTGTCTGCTGCTAGAGCGTGCTCCTCCCCAGCCGTCCTCCTCTGCCGCTGTAAAAACTGCTCATTCCTCTGCTTGCTAAACCGCTGTTTAACGCTAGGGGCCCTCCGCCGCCACACACCATCTCCCCCATCTATCTGAAGAGAGTGGTGGGCTGCCGACAAGTGGGTGAGGTGAGAGCGGGCCCCCCAAGAGCGCAGGCCCCCAGGCTGCCCTGGCTATAACTACACTCCTGCATCTGGTCTCAGATACCCTATTAGAGAGGGTTGGGGTTTTGCAGAATTTTACAATATAATTATAGGGTTCCTTAACAAAAAAAGGATGAACACCACTGTTTTTATTTATTTATAAAATGTTTTACCAGGAAGTAATACATTGATAGTTACCTCTCGTTTTCAAGTATTTCCTGGGCATAGAGTTATGATGACAAATAATACATGGTTACAATACATAGTTACATAAGTGAAAAGGGTAAACATTATATACAAGACATTGCTTGCACAGTTAGATAATATATATTGTATGCGTATGTAACAGTTACAGACCAAATTAAAATGTGAGACAGCTTTAGTTTTGAAAGAACTTAGACTGGTGGTGGCTGTGAGAGTCTCCGGTAGATTGTTCCAATTTTCGGGTGCATGGTAAGAGAAGGAGGAGCGGCCAGATACTTTGCTGAACCTTGGGACCATGAACAGTCTTGGAGTCAGATCTCAGATAAGTGCTGCATGTGGTAGGGGTGAGGAGCTTGTTCAGGTAGGCTGGTAGTTTGCTCAGAAAGTATTTGATGGCAAGACTGGAGAGATGAACTTTGCGCCTAGACTCAAGTGATGACCAATCTAGTTCTTTGAGTATTTAGCAGTGATGTGTGTTGTAGTTACATTGGAGAACAAAATGGCATATTGAATTGTATAGGTTATCAAGTTTGCTAAGGTGGGCTTGGGGCGCCGAGCCATATACTATGTCCCCATAGTCGATAATTGGCATTAGCATCTGCTGTGCGATACACTTTCTGACCTGCAGACTTAGGGAGGATTTGTTCCTGTAAAGTACACCTAGTTTGGCATAGGTTTTGGATGTTAGAATATCAATGTGCATCCCAAATGTTAAATGGGAGTCAAACCATATGCCCAAGTATTTAAAACTAGTAACAGGAGTTAGGGTGGTATTAGCGTTGGTTCTGATCTGGAGCTCAGTCATTGGAAGCTTTAAAAATTTAGCCTTGGTCCCATACACATTCTTGTCAGTGTTTAAACACAGTTTGTTTTGGGAAATCCAATTTCCAAGTCTCAAAAAGTCAGATTGAAGTATGTGTTCAAGGTTGGAGAGGCTACGGCTGTGTGCATATAAGATGGTGTCATCTGCATACATGTGTATTGAGGCTCCCTTACAAGCTGTAGGAAGATCATTGATGAACACTGAGAAGAGTAGGGGCCCCAGAACAGAGCCTTGCGGGTCACTACAGGTGATATCCAAGAGGTTGGAGTTAGAGCCTGAGATGGACACATGTTGGGATCTACCTGATGGGTAGGAATGAAACCAGTTTAAAGCATGCTTCCCTATTCCAGAGCTCTGGAGTTTGTTTAGCACGATAACATGATCAACAGTATCAAAAGCCTTTGCAAAATCTAGGAATATTGCACCGGTGAGTTGTCCCCGTTCCATTCCACACTGGATCTCATTGCAAACTTTTAGGAGGGTAGTTACCATGGAGTGTTTGGGGTGAAAGCCAGATTGGAATTGGCTACGGAAATTTGTCTTGGTATAGTAATCGCTTAATTGGGAGTGAACACATTTTTCCATGACTTTGGATAGTATTGGGAGAAGAGAGATTGGCCTGTAGTTTGAGGCAGTGTTTTTGTCCCCACTTGTGAAGATTAGGACAACTCTGGCAGTTTTCCAGGTCTTAGGGATATGGCCTGCAGACAGAATAGAGTTGACTATGGAAGCAATTGGTTTGGCAATGGCTGGGGCACCAAGTCGTAGGACTTAGATTGCAGTAAATCAGGTCCACATTGGCTGCTTAGTTTTAATTTGAGGGGCGCTTGTGTAATCTCCTCTTCGGATACTGGGACAAATTGAAAATTGTGAGCAGTGTTGGGAGAGGGTGGGGCTATAGGGGTACTCCCAGGATAAGGTTCATGTTTGTGGTTTGGTTTGCGTTTCACTAATTTAGTAGCACACCCCACATGTGCTCATTGTAGTCATCATTAAGTAATCATTGAAGTTAAGTAAGTAAACTAAGTAAAACTAAGTAATCATTGAATGCATTTGCAATGTCAGTGGGATTTGTCACAGTAATATCTTAGTGATATTACTTGGTTGTTGATGGCTAGAAGGCTGGAATATATTGTTGATAACCTTCCAAAAGCTGGGTTTGATGTATTCTGGTGAAGATTGTCAGAGTATTATTGTGCTTTTGCATGTCTTTGCCTTGTGCACATATTCAGCAGGCATCTGCTTGTGGAATATGTATCTGGTTTGGACATTGCTTCTGTAAATACTATGGGCCATATTCTGTATTAACAGAAGAGGCAGTTTTTGGGGGTAGAAAAAGCGTTTTTTTTCATCCTTACTTATAGAGTCCGATCTAAATAACAATTACATTGTTATGCATTTTTGTTACATTTGTAGTATAATATTCTGAGAGTTGCAGTACTCATAATATACCTGTAGATGTCTCCCTCTCTATGCAGTACAGTATATGGACAAATAAAATTAAAACTGCAATACAACTTTCCCACTTTTTCTTTCTTTTTTTTTCTTCTTATTTGTTTATGTAAAGCATGTGACAATGTATAATTGTACATTCTAAGGCCGCGCTTATAGTGCGTGCGACGGATGACGTCGCCGCCGCCATCCGCGAAAGTTGTATTTCGCTTTGCAGCGACGTCGCAAGCGACCTGGCCATTGATTGGTTCAGAGGCTGTCACATGTGGCGACGGCCTCTGAAAAATTAAATTTGACCGGCTTCCAAATTTCACGCCGCTCCGTCGCGTCGCGCTTACTATAAGCACACGCAACGGTGGCAATACATTTGTTTTGCTGCGACGTTGCGTTGCCGGCACTATAAGCGCAGCCTTATCTATGATGTCAATCGTTAGGTGCTCCTGCTATAAATCTGTAACAATCCTGATTGTGTACCTAACATGCCTAAGGCCGGGATTATAGTGGTGGCGCGCGTGCATGTGACATCAAAACAAATTAATGTTGTCCAATGAGCGCACACATAGTGTGCGTGACCGTGCGCACGAATAACGCGTTCAACTGTGTGATTTTTGAAAAGACATTTGAAATTGATCTTGCTGCATTACGTGAGCAGTTCAGCCAATGAGGACGAACTGCTCACATGACGTCACGGTCACACTGCCGCCACGCCTCCCTGTCTCCTCCTGATGCCTCCCGATGCCTGCAGTGCAGGTTTTGCGTGCGCGCAACGAGCGTGTGACGTGTCACGGTCGCATGTACGCCGGCAGTATATTCGTGGCCTAACATAATGTCTGCTTTAGTCAGTGTAACTCAGCAGCTACAATGTATTCTTACAGTATGTCACTACGATAACATTATCTAATGTTGCAGTTTACAGCTCAAACTGCTGGGAAAATTGGCAACAAATTATCTAAAATAGGAAAGCGTTGCAAAGATCTTACTGCTTGGGAGGTGGGTTTAAACCTGATATCAAAGGATGCTTTAAAACATTAAAAATGGCAGTAAGAGTTGAATAAAAAACATAAAACAAAGAAAAACAGTCGCTATTATCTAATGCTACAGAACTGATTTATTAAACAAAAAAAAAAAAAACCATATAAGATTTTGCTGCTTTAAAATGGCTATTAGTTGTAGCAGTCAGTGACACTAGGTTGTGCTATGTCCTTCTTGTATGTCCTGCATGGAACCTAAATTCTCAATTACTCACTTCCGTCCTGTTGTCCCTCCTTCCGCCATTACGAGAACTGACTCATCAACCACAAGCGAGCATAACAAAAATACCGTGGAAAATTACGGTTTTCTGAGGTCTGGAAAATGTCATCACTGCGACCACAGAAGAGAGCGAGAAGTGCCATCCACAGTCACAGTACTCAGTATTTGTCACCATAACTCTGTGCTCAGGACATACTTGAAAACGAGAGGAAACTCTAAATGTATTACTTCCTAAAATAACATATTATAATTTTATTATTATATATATATATATCTCAAATGGAAATTTTACTGTATGCTCATTTGCATGTCTTAGACAGGTCTGCAAGCCTGCCTTTCACCATTATCACCCAGCACGCAGTGCTTCCACTGCAGCAAGGGATTCTGGGAAATGACATGCAAATGAGCACACAGAGCCACCTTTTGCTTCAAAACCAAATACCAATATTTGATGCATAAGATGCATAGCACACCCACCCACAGACAGCCATTTCGACCTTAATGGGTCTCATCAGCGTGGGGTTGTAAGGAATCGGGGAACACGTCTTTTGTGATGTGTTCCCTCCTTACCTGCTGCTGCGGCCACTGTTCCTGCCCATGCGCGCACCCCCGCTCTCATTAAAGAGTGCGCTTGCACTCGCAGCTCTTCTAGCTGCCACACGGAACCTGGCTCCGCCTCAAACACACGTCGCACATCTCTCCCGCGTGGCGCACACACGCGATGACGTGCAACGATCCCCAGCTGTGTGGCAAGTACTCTCATTCCTGCCTGGTCTCCTGCAGCCTATCCCAGCTTCCGCTGGGACCGCACCTATGCTCCGCTCCTTGTCCTCATTGGCTTGTCCTCCCTTTAAGTACTTCCTGGTTACTTTCATGCTTTGCTCGGCATAATCCTATGTAGCCTTGTGACGCTCACTTCAGTTGTGCTTTGCTCTAAGTTTTGTCTTGCAGTTAACCTTTTGTGTACCGACTCGGCTTGTTAGTGGACCCTTCTGGATTTTGGACTTTGTCTCACCCTCGACTACGGCGATCTCTCCTACCCTTGAACACGGCATTCGGACTAATCTACTCTCTACAATCCCAGACCACGGCATACGGACCCCTACTATCCTGCTCTCTCTAATCCAAGAACACGGCAAGTATAGTGCATCTCCTACACTCTCCAACCCAGACCCGGCAACGCTAGACTATCCGCCTTCCAGGCACGCCTCCGCTGCTGCTGGTGTGTGGTGTTATTCCTTCCCACCTCAGTGCCGTGGTCTTGTCTTGTTTGTGGGCAGCGCGAGCCAAACAAACAAACATAGACCCCCCTAAGGTGGGCCCAGCCCTGTCCTCCATTACCGAGCATTTCCAGTATTTGGACAACCAAGTCGCCACCTTGGCCCAAAAAGTCGCCACAATTTTACTCCATCAGTCTGTCTCGAATTCTCAGACCTTCAACCTTGTCACCCTCTAGTCCGGAGCCCAATGTACCTCTGGAGCCACGTCTCCCTACTCCCAATCGCTATGCTGGTGACCCACATGGGTCTCGAGGATTCTTAAACCAATGTGATATTCAATTTGAATGAACTCCTTCTCGCTTTTCTTCCGACAGATCTAAAGTGGCTTATATTATTGCACTCTTGACCGGTGATGAGTTGGCCTGGGCTTTTCCCATCTGGGAGCAAAGACCTGAGCTAACACAAAATTTAGCAAATTTCAAAAAGAGTTCAAACAGGTGTTTACTACCCCTGGTTGTAAAGTTACTGCTGCATCTTCTTTGTTTCACATTTCCCAGGGCTACAGATCTGTTGCTAAGTATGCTCTTGAGTTCGGGCTGGAACGATGAGGCTTTATCTGCAGCCTTCTGGCAAGGTCTCTCGGAGACTCTGAAGAATGAGTTAGCTGCTCAGGAAAGACCTAGAGGGTCTGATAGCCATATGTATTAGGGTGGATCAGCGCCTTCAGGAAAGGCGGCTTGAACGCCATCATGCTCGCTCCCTCATTCCTATACCTCCTATCCGCAGTTCTACTCCCACCGCTCTCCCAGCTCTTGAGGCCCCAGAACCCATGCAGTTAGGAAGTCATCAACTCTCCTGCTCTGAGAAACAACACCGGAAAAATTAGGGTTTGTTTCTACTGTGGTTTATCTGGACACAGAGCTGGGAAACGCCAACACCCAATAAGGTATGGGAGAATCTCATTGGGTACAATTTCTTCTTCTCCCCCTACAAAGGGAAAACTACCGAAAAGGATTATTCTTCCAATCTTCCTCGAGGGTCCCCGACTTCGGAGTATCTGTGTCTGCTTTTGTCGGCTCCGGGCTCCGGGTCTGGGGGAAATTTTGTGGATCAGAATTTTGCCAACAAGCACAACATCTCTATGATACAGAAGACTGTACCTGTCGGCCTCGAGACTATTGATGGAAGATCTCTCCAGCCAACCTTCATTTCCTTGAAGACAGTTGTTCTTTCATTCCGCAGAACAAAATTATGATGTTGGGAACAGAGAACTTTTGGCCACTAAACTTGCCCTACAAGAATGGAGACACCTCCTGGAGGGTACCAAAAACCCTATCTCAATCCTTACGGATCATAAAAACTTATTGTACATAGAGAGTGCTCGCCGTCTTGGTTCACGTCAAGCCCGTTGGGTCCTCTTCTTCTCAAGGTTCAATTACATTATTTCATACATTCCTGGTACTAAGAATCTGAAGGCCGATGCTTTGTCCTGTCAATTCGTCAGTGAAGACAAATCTGAAGATATCCCTGAGAGCATTCTTCCCTCTAAATATATCCTTTCGGCTAATTCCTTTGACGTACTAGATAAGATACTTGAGTCTCAAACACTTATTCCTGAGGGTATGGAGGCGCCTGTATGCCACTCCATAACTCCACCGAAAGATCCTTGAGTGGGGTCACTCCTATAAATCTGCCGGTCACCCAGGAACCAAGAGAACTTTGGATTTAATCAGACGCACATTTTGGTGGACAAACATGCTGAAAGACATTAAAGAATTCATCAGTTCCTGTTCCATCTGTGCCCGAAACAAGTCCGCTCGCAACAAGCTGTCTAGTCTGCTTCGCCCCTTGCTTATTCCGGATCGTCCTTGGACTTCATTGTCGAACTTCCACTCTCTAACGGTATGAATATCGTCCTTGTCATTGTAGATAGATTTTCTAAACAAGCTCATTTTATACCGCTTGAAGGTCTCCCTAATTCTGATACCCTAGCAGACATCTATGTGAAAGAAATCTTCTGTATCCACGGAGTCCCAATCTCTATTGTTTCTGACCGCGGATCACAGTTCGTCTCAAAGGTTTGGCATGCCTTCGCCCAAAGACTGGATATTTCACTTCTATTTTCCTCTGGATACCATCCGCAAACCAACGGTCAGACAAAGAGAATGAATCAATCTCTTGAGCAATACCTCAGGTGTTTCATATCCGACACGCAAGATAACTGGGTAGATCTACTCCTGTGGGCTGAATTCGCTCACAATTCCCTTAGGAACAAGTCCACCCTAGAGTCGCCCTTCTTGATAAATTATGGCTTCCACCCAGCTCGTCTCCTTATCTCGTCTAACTTCTCTGGAGTCCCGGCAGCAGACTCCAGGGTAAACTTTCTTCAAAACTCATGAAGAAAAATTCAAAAGACTCTCCAGGAGGCAGTCTTCAGACAGAAGAGACAGACGGACAGTCATCGCCAAAAGGCACCCAAATATAGGCAAGGAGACAAGGTATGGCTATCTTCGAATATGAGGTTGAAGACGCCTACGATGAAACTGGTTCCAAGATTCCTGGGTCCTTTCAGCATTCTGGAACAGGTCAACCCTGCGGTGTATCGCCTTCAACTGCCTCCATCGAAGTAGATTCCTTCAGTTTTCCACGTTTCTTTATTGAAACCAGTAGTTCGGAGCTCTCAATTCCCCGACGTCTCGCCTAGACCACCTCCGGTCATGGTTCAGGGACAGGAAGAGTTCGAGATACAACCGATTATTGATTCCTGACACTCCATAGGAGGAGTCCAATTCCTGGTGCATTGGAAAGGTTTCGGACCCGAAGAACGCTCCTGGGTACCACTTCGCCAGATCCATGCTCCCGGCTTACTAAGGCGGTTCCATGCTAGGTTCCTGTGTAAGCCGTATAGGAATCATCCATGAGGCCGATCTTTGGGGGGGGGGGGTACTGTTAGGGATCGGTGAACACGTCCTTTGCGACGCGTTCCCTCCTTACCTGCTGCCACTGCGGCCACTGTTCCTGCCCATGCGCGCACCCCCACTCTCATTACAGAGCGCGCGCGCACGCACCCGCAGCTTTTCTTGCTGCCGCCTCCCACACGCGTTGCAAATCTCTCCCGCATGGCGCGCGCAAACGCGATGATGTGCAATGATCCCCAGCTGCGTGGCAAGTACTCTCATTCCTACCTTGTCTCCTGCAGCCTATCCCAGCTTCCGCTGGGGCCGCACCTACGGTCCTCATTATGCTTGGCTCAGCATAATCCTATGTAGCCTCGTGACACCCACTTCCGTTGTGCTTTGCTCTAAGTTTTGTCTTGCCTCTTGTGTACCGACTTGGCTTGTTAGTGGACCCTTCTGGATTTTGGACTTTGGCTCACCCTCGACTACGGCGATCTCTCCTACCCTTGAACACGGCATACGGACTCGGGCTACTCTACTCTCTACATTCCCAGACCACGGCATACGGACCCCTACTATCCTGCTCTCTCCAATCCAAGAACCTGGCAAGTATACCGCATCTCCTTCACTCTCCAACCCAGACCCGGCAACGCTAGACTATCCGCCATCCAGGCACTCCTCCGCTGCTGCGGGTGTGTGGTGTTATACCTTCCCACCTCAGTGCCGGGGTCTTGTCTTGTTTGTGGGCAGCGCGAGCATTACAGGGGTTGGTTATACTGGCTATGCATCTTAACCCAGGCTGTGCTCAAAGCTGTGAAATACAGCAAGCAAAAGCTTACAAGGGACCATGTAATATGGGTTTGAAGCAAAAGGTGGCACTGTGTGCTCATTTGCATGTCATTTCCCAGAATCCCTTTCTGCAGTGGAAACACTGGGTGATAATGGTGAAAGGCAGGGTTGAAGACCTGTCTAAGACAGCGGTGCGCAAAGTGAGGGGCGGGATCCACAGGGGGGTGCGAGATTAGAGGCGGGGGGCGAGGGGTTTACAGAGGCCCTGCGCGCTTCCCGAAGGCACTTAAATTAAGTGCTGGGTGAGCTGCTGGGCCTCTGTAAACAATACTTTCCTTGATTCAGCCCGCATCTGGAGACGCGTCGCCATGGCAACACGGCGTCAAATGACGCCATGGGAGCATGTGACGTCATGATGCCCAAACGCCGGGAATCGAGGTAAGGAGGGAGGGGGCGTGTGGAGAGGAGGACATCCGGCAGGGGGGCGCAATTTTTTTTCCTTGGTCTAAGACATGCAAATGAGCATACAGTAATATTTCCATTTGCTATATGCTTTACTGTGGAGGGTTTGTGTCACTTTTTTTACCCACCATAACTTAACTAAGTGTGGTGTGTGTGTGTGTATAGATCTAGTTAAACGAAAACATACATGTTGTTCACTGACACACTTTGCTGTAAGCCCTGGTGGGGCATGAGAGATGTTAACCTCCACGAATCAAAATTAATGAGATTAGTGGGTTCTTCACCAGAACATGGCATCTTAATGGAAAAGCAGTGAAACTGGCTTCAAATGACAGAAAATCAGTGAGAGTTGACGTTTATGTCATCCCCACATTTTGCAGAAGTGTGAGAGGTTATTTAAGGGTACATTATAAATGCATGGCAATTCCCTGTTGCCTCTGAAAATTAAAGTGCTGCAATGAAAATCTATACTGAGTACTCATACATAAAACTACAGAAATGCATTTAAAAAAAAAAAAAAAAAGCTTCTTCTAGTTGCAGAACAGACATCCAAAAAATCATTACGGGAATTCTCAAAAAATAATAATTCCCACTTTCCACTCCTAATTTACTCCAAACTACACCACTGTTGGGTAATACTGTGGTTGGGTACCATAAGATTTTTCTCGGTAGGGAACACATGCCCATACATTTAACATGTCAACCACATTGATTTTTTGTTGTGTTTTTGGTGTTTGGAAGAGCTTGGTATTGTCGACTGTCAAACAACGTAAGTATTGGAGAGCCGCAAAAATGTTGTCTCTGCCTTCTCATTAAAAGATAATTTAGATGCTTGATGTGTGTAATCATAGTAACCATGACCTCACGCGGCTGGTTCGCCCTCATTGGGTGAACCGCCGGCGGGGGCGTGGCCACATCTCTGTCGTCAGTTCTTAACTCAATTTCATTGAGTTTAAAAAACATGGCAGTACGGCGCGGCTGCACCTTCAGCGGGATAGTGCGTACTTGGCCCAGCCCCATTGAGGGACGGTGCTTATACGCACAGCGCACGTAGCAGTTATTGGGACCACAGCCTACTCTGTGACGATCAGCTATGAGGACAAATTCCATCAGGTGTGCAGGGAGGCAACTTGATCTCTTTCCAAATCATGGGCCTTGGTTCCGATCTGCTCGTGTCTGCATAGTGTGCACTAGCGCAATATTACGTGTGCGCGCTTGCTTTGATGTCATCATGGAAGCCTCCATTAGTCTATAGTGTTAGACCCGGACACACAAAAGTGCAGCAGTTTGCAGCATATCCCCAAGACCTTGACGATGGAGTTTAGTGCGTGCCTTCTGATGAAAAGATAAACACGTTAACATCATGAGACTTGAGATAATCATGAAGTCGCATAATAAGCCCAATGAATGTAGCTATTAGGGACTAATAAAGACTTCTGTGCACCAGGGTGTTGCAGACTACCCAGGTAAAATATCCCATAGCGTGACACATCACCCTGAATGTAAGGGGATATAGAATTCAAGGCCCCTGGTTAAAGGGGATGATGGAATGAACACAAAAAGGAACACCACAGAACACATGATCCAATAGTAGTAGAACCAATGTCTACAGTATGCAGGTCAAGGGCATTAAAAATATGGTATCAATGTATGAATGACTCTTAATACCTAACATGGATAGTGGTACCTCAGCTGAGTCGGAACTATAGAATATGATACAGATCCCCTAGCTAGTGGAACTAGCAAGGTTTTATAGAGCCCTACGCATTAAGGGGTTCTTTGCCCAACACCCCTTGGTCAACACAGGTCCAAATATGCAGATTGAGGAAAATACACTATTCCATACACTTACCAGAGACTGTAAGAATAGGAGTAACTTTAACCCTGCTGCCTCTCACCATGCTATAGAAACATACATTTCTTTAGTGCAGAGGGATATAGAAGCCATCAAATGGGCACCACCTCCTCTACCTAGGCAGACTAATTTCACAAAAATGGATAGAGACATACTTAAAAATATTGAGAATAATAATGAGATTATTGTTAAACCAGCAGATAAAGGTGGTGCGATTTGTCATAATGAACAAACAGGACTATAGGGAAGAGATCTTACGCCAATTATCTGAAATTACTCACTAGAACCTCATAACCCCACCCCTGATTTCACAGGTAGTAATGCCAGCCTTTGAAGGAGGGGTGATGTCAACTAAACAAAAAAACTTCCTTATAAAAAAAATCACATAAAAATGTATACAAACCACCAGGGTGCCCGATAGTGGCTGGAATAGATTATGTATTCCAGCCATTGGCAGTCTTTATCGATAAATTGCTTAACCCCTTTGTCTCTACCTTGGTCTCTTTTAACCAAGATGCCTCACATTTTCTGGATAAAATTGGTAATTTTAAGGTAGAGGACGATGCATTACTTTTAATAACCCTTGATGTGAATAGTCTATACATATCCATCACTTACAGTATAACGATTTATTTATTTTATTTATAAAAATGTTTTACCAGGAAGTAATACATTGATAATAAAAGAACAGGGTTATACAGTCATTTCACAGTCATTTCACAGACATTTCATGGACAGATAAAGTAGGAAAATTGGGTACAGGGGATAAAGGGCTTGTGAGTTTCAGATGGAAATAGAGCAGCTTTAACATCAACTAACATCAGCGAACGGTAGCAAACGGCTCACGCCCTTTGGCTGCGCCAAAGGCTGTGCGCCTTTGGGGCAACGCAGATGTACACTGGAGTGGGTGAGGTTGAATCTGATGTGTCTGTGAACAAAAAGATCTTTTCTTTGTGACCCCATGGCTCATTAACATTCCAGTGGGTGGGGTTGCCGATTCAACAAACAAGCATATGTTAACCCTTAGCACGCTGGTCCTGTGCAGAGGGGAGCAGTTCTTGGGGGGGCCCCATCAGCCTGTGCGCCTTTGGGGCAACACAGATGTATGCTGGAGTGGGTGAGGTTGAATCTGATGGCATTGAATCTCATTTGTTACTAGATTTAGATAACTCATTCACTCACTCCCAAAGAAAGATGTGCATCCTAGATTTTCTAACCATCATCCTCAGGGAAAACTTCTTCCTGTTTGAGGACTCATTCTATGTGCAGAAACAAGGGACTGCAATGGATTCGAATGTCACGCCAACAAACCAAAATCTTCATGATAAAATTTGAGACTGATATTGTTTATAAACATCCAGTGTACATAAGATGTGGGCATATGTGGGTGCGCTTCATTGACAACATATTTTTAATCTGGTCAGGTACAGAGCTTGAGGCCCTCAGGTTCATATCGTATTTGAATGAGGCAAGAGAGACCATAGGTTTCACCTCTCAAATAGACAGACATTCTATCAATTGTTTTGGACACCACTATTGTTTTTTATCAAGAACAGTACCCTGGAGTCTGATCTTTATAGCAAGAGCACTGACAAGAACAATCTATTCCTTTACACTAGTTTCCATCCACCCAATACTGTGAAGTGTCTACCCTACAGTCAATTCCTCAGGACAAGGCCTATTATCAGTAGTCCACTAAAGGCTACAACACGTCTCAATGAGATGCAACATAGGATATCCCTGATCACTTCTATTACACCTACTACTGTCATCAACACGAGGCCTTTCTCCATTCTTTTTGTATCGACCTTTGGGACATGGAGTAACAAGATTAAGAGAATTATCCTCAACTATTGGCGAATTCTTAGTTCGGATGAGTCCTTAGTTCCCACTCTAATTGACAAACCACTGTTCTCGTATAATAGAGGTCGTAACCTTAGAGATCACCTAGTGAGAGCAGATATAGGGGGGCAAAAGTAAAATACAAACCTTTTTAGGAACTTCCAAGCTTGGATCTTACAGATGTTGTAGCTATAGTCAATGCAGTAGTATGCAGGAGGGCAGTCTTTTGTTTTTTTTGAAGTGAAACTTCCTTAGTGGCACCTTATTCGAACTAGGGCAAAAAAGAATTGTGGAGACAGAAATGAAACGGATGTGACATCAGTGCTGGCAGTTGAGGCCGGCTGTGTTCTGGCTCAGCCCGACCCCAACACTGACATCACACCCGCTCCAAAAATCAATGCGGCGGCGGCGATATCCGCCGTCGCTGCTCCTAACGGCCTGATGGCCGCCGCACTCCCCACATGGCCGCTACTAATGGCCGCCGTTCTCGCTGCCATGCCGCGCATGCGCTGTTGTGTTTTGATGGCTAACCCCTCCCCTCAGCCCCGGCCGCTCCAGCACATGCGCCATTCCCCCCAGATGCATTATTACATCGGCTCCCCGCAGGGCTGGAGGCCGCTGACCCGGCTGCCGGAGGAAGCCAACAATGGCTGCGGGGTCTGCGTGCTGCGCAACTGTGTATCGGGGGCGAGTGAACTTCCGCCATTGCCGCTCCTATGCCGCGCATGCGCAGCAGTGATGGCGGCAGAAGAGGCTGTTGTGCTATGCGTCCTCCACAGCATAATCAGAGGGAAGAGCGCCCCACGCACATTACCGTGCCCTCCTGTAACCCCCTTGTGTGGACCTGGCTGCAGCAGGACACGCAGCTCTACCAGGGGTAGAGAATGGGGACTGCGCCGCGGTCGTGTACCTCCGGGGGGCAGGGTGGGGGGGTGACGGGAACACAGGACACAGGACACAGACAGGACACAGAAAGAGACATACACACCACACAAACACTGACTGACACACATACACACACACACTGACTGACACACATACACTGACTGACACACACACATATATACAAACACACAGACACTAATTGACACACACACACAAGGAATTCACACTCTCAGTCACGCGCACACTCAGTCACGCGCACACTCAGTCACGTGCACACTCAGTCGCACGCGCACACAGTCACACGCACGCACACTCAGTCACACACACACACTCAGTCACACGCACACTCAGTCACGCACACACAGTCACACGCACAGTCAGTCACACTCACAGTCACACGCACACTCACAGTCACACGCACACACAGTCACACGCACACTCTCAGTCACACGCACACTCTCAGTCACACGCACACTCGCTGTCACACGCACACTCTCTGTCACACGCACACTCTCTGTCACACGCACACTCTCTGTCACACGCACACTCTCTGTCACACGCACACTCTGTCACACGCACACTCTCAGTCACACGCACACACTCTGTCACACGCACACACTCTGTCACACGCACACACTCTGTCACACGCACACTCGCTGTCACACGCACACTCTCTGTCACACGCACGCTCTCTGTCACACGCACGCTCTCTGTCACACGCACGCTCTCTGTCACACGCACGCTCTCTGTCACACGCACGCTCTCAGTCACACGCACGCTCTCAGTCACACGCACGCTCTCAGTCACACGCACGCTCTCAGTCACACGCACGCTCTCAGTCACACGCACGCTCTCAGTCACACGCACGCTCTCAGTCACACGCACGCTCTCTGTCACACGCACGCTCTCTGTCACACGCACGCTCTCTGTCACACGCACGCTCTCTGTCACACGCACACTCTCTGTCACACGCACACTCTCTGTCACACGCACACTCTCTGTCACACGCACACTCTCTGTCACACGCACACTCTCTGTCACACGCACACTCTCTGTCACACGCACACTCTCTGTCACACGCACACTCTCTGTCACACGCACACTCTCTGTCACACGCACACTCTCTGTCACACGCACACTCTGTCACACGCACACTCTCTGTCACACGCACACTCTCTGTCACACGCACACTCTCTGTCACACGCACACTCTCAGTCACACGCACACATGAGGAATTCACACTTAGTGCAAATAGCTAATACAGGGGATGTGTGCCGAGCACGCGCGTTATAAGTCAAATTTATTTGCGTTTTGTCAATGAAATTGTATTTTGATTTTTAATTAAAACATCACAAACACAAATACAATTTCTGTGACAAAAGTCAAAGAAGTTTCACTTACTATGCGCGTGCACAGCACACACAGCTTTTTTTTATCATCCCCAAACCGGCAAGACATTTTTAATTAAAATATACTACACATGCTTATCTCGTAATATCATATACCTGGCTAAATGTCCATGTGCTTTGGGTATGTGGGTGAGACCATGCAACACGTCAAAGACCGGATTAGACAGCACAAAGCTGCGATTCAGAGAAGCGATGAAGAGGCACCAGTAGCACACCACTTCAAACAAGCTGGGCACAATATTATCAAACTTCGCCATCAAGTGATTCGTGGTGTAGAAAAGAGTCGAAGAGGTGGCAACCTTAAACAACTTTTGTTGCAAAAAGAATCTAAATGGATTAGGACATGAGGCACATTATCTCCAAGATGAATTAATAAGGAGTTGGACCTACGGTGTTTGAGTGTGATGCCCCAGTTTCACTCTTATCTCCATTCCAGACCACTTTGGTATTTGCCTTACAGTGTTTAACATCTCTAATCCATTTTATATCCTTCTATCCAGATCAGAGAGGTCGTTAGTTGGGTGGTTGTCCCTGACCCCCTGATGGATGTGCCTGTGGCCTCGCTAGATCTTCAGTCGCCCAATAGGTTCACATTCTAGTTGACAGGGATCCACTTTTGGTGTTTTTGGTTATCACCCACCTCTACCCCATTATCGGTGGTACCTACTATAGTTCCGACTCAGCTTAGGTATCACTATCCATGTTAGGTATTTATGTACACTATTAAGAGTCATTCATATATTGGAACTTATTTTTAATGCCCTTGACCTGTATACTGTAGACATTGGTTCCACTACACAGTAATTGGATCATGTGTTCTGTGGTGTTCATCTTTGGGTTAATTCTATAATCCCCTTTAACCAGGGGGCTTGAATTCTATATCCCCTTACGTTTAGAGTGATGTGACACACTATGGGATATTTTATCTGGGTAGTCTGTGACACCCTGGTTCACAGAAGTCTTTTAGTCCCTAATAGCTACAGTCATTTGGCTTATTATGCGACTTCATGATTATCTCAAGTCTCATGATGTGTACGTGTTTCTTTTCATTAGTAGGCAAGCACTAAACTCATTGTCAAGGTCTTGGGGATATGCTGCAAACTGCTGCACATTTGTGTGTCTGGGTCTAACACTGTAGACTGATGGAGGCTTGCCACGATGACAACAAAGCAAGTGCAAACACGCAATATTGCACTAGTGCACACTATGCAGACACGAGCGAATCGGGATCGCGGCCTGCGCTTTGGAAAGAGATCAGGTTGCCTCCCTGAACACCTGATGGAATTCGTCCTCAGCTGATCGTCACGGAGTAGAGCTGCGATTGGTGCTGCATCCGGGTACTTCTCACACGATGAGGAGATGTCATTGAGTCATAAGAGGATGACATCACGGACTCCGCCCACGTTTGCTGAACTGCCAAAGGGATTGGCTCAGGGGTTTCCCTCCTCTCCCTGACTTCACAGCTGCAGCATTTAAAAACACCATTACGAACTCACAATCCTCAGACGGCCACAGATGACTGCCTGATAGCTCATTGCACTAAAGTTTAGTTGATAAAGTTTAGTTGGTGACTAAACGACTGAGGATTTGGAATGTTTACTTTTTTCTTGCTCTAATAACACTTTGTGACTTACAGAATTGTTGTGCATTGTAGCCTTGTTTAGCATTGGTATTTTATACAAACGCTTTGTTCCATATAGAGTAACCTTGTAGTACAGCTATATTCAGCATTTGTATTGACCAATATACTGTAGTCTTGAGATATACAGGGTGGATTATTTGCTCATCTAATACTGTATATACAGGTGTTATATTCAAGTGGTTTTTTTGTATCTCCAGACATATTTTGGAGATTTTCATTATCTAGATTTAAAATATCAAGTTCATGCCGTGAGCATATTCTAACATTAGTGCTTGATATAGATGAGGTTTTGGATGGAAGTGCATAAGGGAAGTAGCAGCACGTGAATGGAGTGTATTCAGAGCACTCAAATGTTGAACGGACAATCCTTAGCCAAATTGGTTAAGAAAAATGAGGTACCCTTGTATGGAAAAACACAAACTTTATTGGGGCATAGAAAATGACAAAAATAGACAAAGTCCTCCCACGCGTTTCACGCTGGTATTAGCTCTTTCTCAAGGAGTATGAGACTGACAGGAAGTATGCACATTTAAATAGGGTCGGTAATTAAAAGAAAAACACTACATCAGACGCAGCTGATTGAGGCTGAGGTCATGTTGACACACCAGTTAAATATAGTTAATTATGCATATCACAAATGCTGAAACACTTGCAAAGAAGAATGTAAATATATGTTGAAGTATAGAAGCTAATTAAAGATATATAATTTATATTCTGTTATACTATACAGAAGTGTGTAATTATTCACTTCAAAAAATATTTAAATTGTTGCTCCAATTGTTTTAGAATATATATATTTCTGCATTGTATATTGAATATTTGTTGTATAAAACATCTCTTTGCAGACACAGAATATCCAAATAGAGTTCAGAATCATGAATGTCTTGAATATCTTGAATATGTAGTGGCATGATATACTAAGACCCATGAGGAAAAAGAACCCTGTATGACACAATGAACTTGGAAAAGGGATAATAATACATGACAAATACAATGACATTCATTTGGGATTGATAAAAAAAAATATTATTGCTACCAACGATATAGCTCAAGATATCTCATGATATATCGGTCCAGACGGTGCATCAGAGGAAGCATCCCAGATCCCACTCTGAGTTGAGTCCATAGGGTTGGAGTGTACCTAGAGTAAAGATCCAGGATGCCTCTCTCTGATGCAGCATCCTAGCCCTATTGCCACCTCTCTTCGGAACAGGTATATGTTCCAATGCAATGCATTTAAATCAAGAGATCTAGACTGACAGTCAATAAAATGCTTATAAACAGGGTGGTTCATATCCTTTTTAGAGATTAATCTTGTGTTCCTGAATACGCACTTTGAGTGCTCTTATGATAAGCCCCACATATTGTTTTGAACACCCACAAATGAGTAAGTATACGACATGATTGGTCCGGCATGTAATAAATGATTTTATATCATATTTGTTTGATTTGATCACTTTTATGGAAAGTCGTAGTTTTCTGTAGAAAGGGGCAAACATTACAGTGTCCACATTTATGTGAGCCTTTGAGCAATGGAAAAAATCCCTTCTAACTGCATTGCTCGTTGGAAACATACTCGGAGAGATACGATTACCTAGAGTTTGCGATTTAGAAAACACTCCATTCACTTGCTGCTACTTCCTTCACTTCGGAAGCACCTTAGGGGGGGAGGGTTTGGAGGAGGAGGCTTTGTGCATTTGATACACCGTGGATGTGCGGTCTGCATACCATTCAAACCAATGGAACCAGGAGGACTTGCACGGAGGTAAGAAGGATGTTCCTTACCTCTACGATCCTTTACCTGGCCCCTTGAGGTACCGGTATCGGGTACTGTGAGAGCTGCTTTAGTGTCAAGTAGGACCCCGGTCACTATACCGGTTGTTGCTCCAGGATACCCAGTCACTCTCCGTTACATTTCCAAGGCACCTCCCCACTCCCCCCAATCTCCAGACGGACTAGTTTATTTATTCATATATTTAGATGCCCAACTTGAGCGTACGACAGCTGCACATTTTACCCTGCATAAGGGAAGTACCATAGACTCAAAAGTTCTGTGGGAACGTGCATAAAAAAGGGGCAATTTAGGCCCCAAAACGTTGTCCCCCTTGTATATATCACCTTATCTTTTACGATTGTTTTACATCGTTTTTTGCTCTCCCGCCCCTTTTTTTCCATTGGTATTTTCATCCCCTTTTTTCCCCTCTACTCCTCCTCTCCCCTTTATTTTGATATTGTGTAGTTCTGCTTGATGAGATGTACTCTCCATGCCTTATCTAGGGGCAATTCCATGTTGCATCTACTTATGTACATTCAATATATTCTTTTTTTTCATTTGACCTTTGTCTGATTCTCCTTTAAATTGTGTACTGGGAAAGTTTGTGAATATATATGTGACTGTTTTGGGGGGTTTGAGGTTCCTCCCAGTTCTCTTGCACCACGATATCAGTTTATTATGGCTAATTCTCATTTTGTGGCGTGCTACCTAACACACATATTTTTTTTAACTTTAACAGGATGACTACAGCGAGGGGGTAAGGAGAAGAAATTTTTTGCAAAGGCTGCACGTATAAGTCTGCGGTTTCATGCTATGGCCGTGCTTATATCAGAAACTGCAGCCCCTGCAACGTTGCGTGTTGCCGCATGGCTCAAAAGCAAATTGCAACAATGCAATGTATGTTTACATACCGCATGCAGCGCATGTGCAGACATGAACTGCAGGGGGGCAGACAGGAGAACAGACCTGGGATTTTGTTTCCAGCAGGCGACGGCCGTGTCACGTGAGCATTTCAGCCAATGAGGGCGAGCTGCTGATGGCCACGCCTCCCTGTTTTCTCCGGCTGCCTCCAGTGCACAAGTCGCTCGGACGCATCGCTATGATGACGTCACAAGTTCGCACTCACGCCCAGCCGCAGCTGGTATAATCGTAGCCCAACACTGAAGAAATTATAAACACAAACTTCAAAGCACTACCACCAGTGCATAAAGTGAAATCAAAAGGGAATATGTCAATCAAAGTTAATAAAAACAAAATATATAATTTATTCTAATGGAAAAGGGTTTCACACGATTTAATTGCTGCTCCGACCTGTAACAAAATGGTGTGCTCAGGCTCTAAGCCCCGGGCCATAGAGGTGTGGGGAGAGCGGAGGCGCGCTAACGCTGAGGCTCGCCTGCTTCAGTCAGCGCGATTGCACGGACTTGCAGGCGAGCCAGGGTGCGCAAAGAGAGCCGGGGGGAGGTGGTTGGAGGCGGGGCAGTGACGTCGCTTGGCCAATCGCCCGCGACGCACTGACGTCAATGCCACGGCGCCGACGTCACGGCTCCGTGACGTTGACGCTGCTGTGCAGTGATTGGAGGTTTTCAGCCGACAGCGAGCTGAAAAACAGCTTGGCGCTCGGCTGAAAACTCCAAAGCCTGAGCACGCCTGCGGACGCTCGCGTGAGCCCCCTCTCAAGGCATCCTCATTGAGGATGCACGGGCTCAGCGCAGAGCGTCCGCACGCCTCAGCACGGCTGGTCCATCTATGGACGCAGCCTAACAAATAAATCTCATGAATATGGGGAGTGCAGATGAATCAGTCCAGAGATAATCCAAAAATAAAACATGATTGTTATAATGTACTCAACCGTATAATGTACGTCAACCGTACGTGTAGTTACACGTGGTAAAGGATTTATTACACTATAAAAATCTTCTTAGTTTATTTTTTGATTGAATCATCTGCACTCCGCATCTTCATAAGACAATACTGAAAAAATGTCTGTCACTTGTCACACAAAAACAAAACATAGACGACATGACCTTTTCTAACCGATTAGCCTATGGTCGAGGTCCTGATCTGTCACGGGTGCTCACCACAAACCGGACTGGACCGCGAGGCTGAGGTGGGGATATAGGAAAACCACCGCCCTACAGCCGCGAGGGCGGGTCCAGTAAGCAGAGTATTTGTGGATTGTCGGGTCAGGGCAGGAGAATGTAGGATCGTAGAGGTACTTGCCAAAATCAGGGTCGGGGAGGTCAAGAGTAGTCGAAGTCCAAAGCCAGGGTCGAGGAGAGGAGAAGGTAGAAGTCCGATGGGCGAGCCGAGGTTCAAGGGTGCCAGAGGTCAGGAGTCCGGGTACAAAGCTAGGGGCTGGTACTGGAAGACAAGAACACACTGCGAGGGTAGCTTGTAGCAAGCACGACCAAAGACTGACTATGCTCAGCAATCAGCCTAGTGCTGATTGAACTAAATACTGATGAGAGCCGTTGGGAATACTACTAGCAGTGAGGTCAGAGGTAAGTGGAGCGCTGGTAGGCCGAGGCTGGGTGCAGGACAGGTGTGGGGGGCTCCAGGTAGTGAGTAGGAGTGGGCATGCACGCATGCGCGCGCGATACTTGCCGCGAGTGGGATAGTGGCATGGTACTGGAGAGGCGGTTGAGTGATGTCGGCGTGCACATCCTGCAGGCAGTGCACGTGTAGCCAGTTGGGAGGAGGAGGAGTTGATGCGGGGCCAGAGTTCGCGCGCCTCTGTGGCGGGAGGCGCGGGCGGAACAGGACCGGGATGGGACGCCGCGGAAGGTAGGAGATGTGGTGCCCTTACAATCTGTAAGTCAGAGTGATTGGTACAGAAGTGCTACACACATGCTAAAAATCACTTGCATAACAATATTGAGTGCACACTTGACATCCGAAGGAAGTACACATTTTTGTTGCGGATATATACCAATATAGTTTTTGGAATGTAACAACAATGTAGTCTGAAACTCTCTCCTTTCACTCCACGAGAAGGTGAATTTATTAAATCTGTATTAATACTAATATTACATAGTAACATAGTAGATGAGGTTGAAATCAGACATATCCATCAAGTTCAATCTATGCTCCCCTTCGGGGAAGTTCTCATTGAACGAAACGCGCGTTCCGATGACGTTGCAGCATACATGTCACTAGCGTGACTGAGACACAGGTCTCAGTCGGATACAGGCAACATGGGGACTGTGTGGTATAGAGGTGTATAATAGCAGCTCTCAGGAAGACTAACTTGATGTTGACCCCCAGAGGTAACCTCTAGTCCTAGAAAGTGCAGGTATTAATGTCGTGAGATAACACTACATCACATTTACTACATATATATAAGGAGTCTATCACAGCACTATTTGTTTGTTTGTCTTTCACTTGAGCTATTGCTTCTTTAATACTTGTATGCTATCTTAGTCAGCAATAATTGATATGGACACCTGGAGGTAACCACTAGCCTTAGACCAACATAGGCCCTGGTGAGATAGTGAATCACCACATATCTTTGCCACTTGACAAGTAATATATCATAGCACTTCTGTTTGTTTATACACTGCACTTTAAAACTTTCACTGTACGCACTAGGAGCACTTTACATGGTTTTACATTGGTATACACAGCATACCACGCTGTTTCCTCTATACCTACCCCATGTCTACTGACAGATTTAGCGCTTTAGAGGTTTTAAATATGTTTTCTCTCGACATTAAAATGTAATACATTTTCAATATTTTTTACTAACAGTAGAGTTTGAGTGCATCCTATGGGGATTCTTCTATCTCTTCGTCTTAAAATTCTAATATTTCCCTGATTGCATCAGTACATTATTTCTAATAGAGCTGAGCAGGGACCTTCTTTCTAGATCTGTCTGGGTATCCACATGAAATTCTTTGACTTTAGCTATCATCGCTTTGCTGTGGATAGCATCCAGCTTGTCTTTAAAGTAGTCTGCAAAGGCTTAAGGGCTTGAGGAAAAGTGAAGGAAGGAGCTGGAAGTGAGAGGAAGAGGTTGGAGTCGGGAGTCAAATACATAGAAAAGATTACGTGTATTGGATTTGTGAGTGTTGAAGAGTGAGCAAAAGTAGTGTTGTTTGACCTTAGAGAGAGAGCAGAGTTAACATACAGTAGGAGAGGAGAAATGTATAGTGCAGAAAATTAGTATGAGTGTGAGATTTCCTCCAAAGGCGTTCAGAGGAGTAAGTGCAAAGGAAGTGTGTTTATGACTTTAGCCAAGGCTGTGGGTTAGAGGGACGGTTATGCCAGAGATCAGGTGTTGCACTTATCTCTCCCAACTTATACAACTCTCTTCCATGCAATATTTGTCAAGAACATTTTCTTTTCATTTGTAAAGCCTTTCTGCTGCTCCCACGGCCTCTGTGTTTAAACCCCTCTTTTCATGGTTCTCTACATTCCAGCAAGAGACCCAGAAAGATCAAACACGTGTGTCACAGGGAAACCGTGTGAGTTGAAAGGTCTGTGCTTCCCAAGTGCTGAAGAAGAGAACAACTCCATTCAAATGAATGAAACTAAAATTGATATCCAAAAAGAGTGATAGTGTAGAGTCACCTTTTGGAAATAAACAAGCTACAATTGTACAAAGCCAATATGTGGTTCACTATAATAAGTCCAAGTTGCAGGAAGAAAAGAGTAACCCATTTAGTGCTGGTTTGCATAAGATGAAACAAGGGTCAGGCTATGAAACTGGAGATGTTTAGGCTCATGAAAAAACTATTTGTTCACTGAATAATGTACTGTGTTCAATGCAGTGGAGATGATGGGGAAGAAAGTAGTAGCATTCTTTAAAATAGACATTTCCTAAGGTTGGAGAAAAGGGCACTTTACTCTAATTGTGCCCTGCATAGTATGTGGTAATTAATGATATTGGGAGTGGTTTCACAATGCAATAAGATAGGTTAAGGAGGAATTAATTGAGGTACATATCATTAATGGGATATATCAATTTCTATATCTCTTGTTCTCATTATTCCTTATATTGTGTGTTAATAAGTTTTCCTGCCATCGATATAAGGAGTGTATTAAAGGTTAGGATAACTTCACTGAGATGCTTTTGGTGTTTGAAGATTGACTATAAGCTCCTCGGAGCAGGGATTCCTTTTCCTTAATGTTACTTTTATGTCTGAAGCACTTATTCCCATGACCTATTTATATTATTTGTTATTTATTTGATTACCACGTGTATTACTACTGTGAAGTGCTATGTACATTAATGGCGCTATATAAATAAAGACATACAATACAGACGGCTACAAAACCCATTGGAGACATGGAAAGTCGCCTTTATCTGCCCTCATCTCTTTATTTCTTAATATCTTTATTTTTTACATATTTTGTAGCTCCACTGGTGAAATCTTGGACAAACATTTATGTGCATTACTGACCTTAGAATAGCTGTGTGGCTGTATATATATGAACAACTAAAGAAGGGGAAATTACCAAATAAGAAGTTTGTGGCGAAATGTTGAAATTTACTGTGAAAGACATACAGTGTCAGCATGATGCAAGCAGGTCTGTACTCCATAATGCTAAAAGGAGGAAGATTTAAAGCCCAAATTTCCAAGAGCTCTGAGCTTTGAGGAACTGAATAATCTATGACGTCACAGAGGAACTTGATTTATGCTTAGTATAGCTGGAGGTTAAAGAAAAATCATGAAACTGCTGACGTCTGATTAAGTTCCTGCCCATCTTGTTCCTTATCGTGAGAACAGATTCTCTATATCTTTGGTGTCATATGTCTGCCAGTTATAGAAAAATAACTGAAATTAATATGCTGGTGCTAAATGACCCTTTTAGCATTGTGAAACAAAGCATTTGTACCCAAATCGTTGACTTGTTATATAATCTCAAACATTGAGCAGATTTAGGCCTGCAGAACTTTAGTCTTCTTAGCTAGTACAGTACCTTGATGGTAATGAAACTGCTACAGTGCTGTAAGGCTATTACAGATAATTGACATTTCAAGACCTTATAAAATCCTATAGAAGCTATGTGCAACACATGCCGCAAGGGTTGGAAACACTTAATATTCTAACATATAAAGTAACAAATGAAAAACAAAAAAAATGTTATTTCAGTAAACCAATTTCTACTCTATGTTCTACTCAGCCTATGGACAATATTGACTGGTGACTTTCTTAATCTTCATGCTCAATCCATTTTAAAACATCCAGCCATCCTCATTTCCTTATCCTCAGAGGGGGCAATACCCAACGCAGATTCCAGTTCTTGGCTCCCTTTTCTGAATGTACAGAACTAACATTCACAATATTGGTCCAGTAATGTAGGTCTATCACTCTTTCCAGGTGTCAGTACAAGATCAGTTCCATAACATCCACATCAAAGCTACAGACATGACTAGAGTTGGCCAATATACAAATATAATGGTAATATTGTGATAATACAAATGATATTGTGATGATGGTATTGCTATCAGACATGGTAGTCACTGTCATTTTGCAGTCAGCTGGTGACGCAGAAGAAGACAGAGTTGTCAATATATAGGCACTAGTGGCACCCCCAATTGTCTCGTTTCGTAAGATTAGCAGCACTGATCCCTTGCCTGGAGGAACACTTTCCCCTGTGTTTACCCCATCCCAAAATTTTTCATCTTTAACCCCATCTCTGATGTGCAGGGAAGGGGGCGAAGTAAGGGTATTTTATTTGTTTTAAAACATCGTTTATTTACAAACACATTTACGTTCCTAATTTTAATGAAAAATAAATTCCTTTCAAATTATTAATTTATTGTGAAAAGAAGGCTTTCAAGTGAATTGTTGTTAATGTCTGTTGTTTTCATTATGTGTTTAGTGTTAATTTCTCTGCTTCTTATTCAACAGATTTATCATGATACGTTTCCTAATATTGTTATAGCAGGAAATGTTTTATTATTGCCCAACTCTAGAAATAACTGATTCCAAGCATCTAAGATTTCTAGGAAATTGGTCTCAGCTATTCAGCAAGTAGTTCCTCCCAATAATTTTTCTCTCTAAGAATAAAATTCTAGAACACATGATTTACACACAACAGAACAATGTGAAACGTAAACTACTTCTTGTATCCTTGTTTCACCTATTTAAAACTAATGTCACACATCGAGAGAGGCAAAATTGTTGTTCGAAACTCACCCTTTCGTGTTTCATACTAGTGATCTTAGTAGTATTGTGTAAAACTTTCACTTTTAATGTGTCAGCTGTGCCTTGAAACTTATTTTCCAGTTGAACAGTAGCATAAAAATGTATTGACCAATCACTCAAATGTTCACTCATTCCCAATTGTAACAAATAAGAAATTAGATCCACGATAAACGGAGACCATGAAATATCAAAAGATACATTTTGAATGTGAGGTAATGTAAAATCCATAAGCCTGGATATATCAAACTGCGGTAATTATCGCAAAAAAAGTGCGTTATTTTTATAGTCCAATACATCAATGTTGCACTGCCAAAAAGTGTGTGTGTGTGTGTGTGTGTGTGTGTTTATGACACACACAACCGCATCAAAAAGTAATAAATAAAGATTTAAAAACTCACAATGTATACCTAATATGGTGGTGTGGCGGTGCTATGGGAAAAATAATATCAAAACACAAAAAAAAGAGAAAATCCCAAAACAAGCACTCTAATCGAATTTAGAAAAATATAAAAATGTTTATTTATCATGACATGACAACAAGAAAAGCAAAGAGAAAATTAAAATAACAGATTAAGACCAAATGAGGAGCCAAGAACAGCCTGTAACAAAAATAAAACACAAAAACCACTAACACATACAGTATATATACTCAAATAAATAACAGTAGACAGATCATAAACAGTGCTAAAGTGACTTGAACAAAAAAGATGAGGGAAATCCCTATACACACAGTGGGATCACATAGTGTCCCACTGAGAGTAAAGAATGGCCGGTCTGTATACAGTAGCAGCTGAAAAAAAGCTCAGGACCAAATTAAATGCACTAGATGAAATAAAACATACCAATATGCTAAAGATAAATACACTTGTTGGGATAGAACACAGCTAAGCTCAAATGAGCAACCTTCAAAAGCTAGTGAACTATGCATGAATAATCAAATTCATATACTGTCCTTGAGCCCTACTGTTGTCACAGAGTACATGAGTGGGAGACATGACTAACCCTGAATGCTTCTAAACTAAACAAACTGGTCATGCAAGATAGTCCCTTTCAGAGAAACCTCAGCAAAAACGGTATGCAGAAGTTGATATACCAACAGTAATATAGGCTATTGAAATATGTAGAATAGAGGCACTAGATAGGAGCATGACAGATATAATCCCACTAATGATTATCGTGGTAGTGGATGTGTGGTCTTCCTATAGAATATATAACATTGCCCCCCCCCAAAAAGCTCAAACATAGCGAGCTTAATCAGAAGTGATGAAGAGACAACTAACAGGTTATAGGCAGGCTATTTGTTTTCTCTCTTTTTTGTTTATATATATATATAGATGCTCCTCCCCCCTGGCCCTGATATCCACGCGGCAGATGGCTGGGGTAGGAGGTAGGCTCGGGTTACTGAATTGGGTTACTGAATGGGTGGGTTACTGAATGGGTTGGCGGGTTACTTACTGAATGGGTGGGTGAATGAATGGGTGGGCGACTGAATGGGTGGCTAGGCGACTGAATGGGTGGGTGGGTGACTGAATAAGTGGGTGCACACCCCCCTGAGAAAGATCCCTTGATGAGGATCGAAACGTTGGAATTTGTGTGAATACTCTGAATACAGTTTATTTGGACTTTACCTGCTGAGTGCTGTCTTCTTTTATCACCTTGTTGGTAATTTCATGCATTATTCATCTTTATGGGCTAAGCACCGATCTTATACCTGCACACCTAGGAGTGCCAGTGACCGCTTTTGTGTGTGTGTGTGTGTGTGTGTGTATGTATATATATATATATATATATATATATATATATATATATATATACAATTTATATATACAATTTCTTTATTTAAGTTATGGTGTGGTGAAGACCTACTCACGTTTCAAATTGCAAAGCCAGAACAACCAACCTCACACTGATGATACCCCCACAAGGTCGAAACAGTCAGTCTGTGAGTGGGTTTATTGGATTTGCATCTCATTCCAGGCTATGTTTAAAAGCTGTGTTTAAAGCAGCATGCATTGGCTTAAGTTTTCCATGTAATGTGGACTTGAGACAAAAGGTGGCACTATGTGCTCATTTGCTGCAGTGGATGCATTGTATGCTAGGTGATAATGGCGAAAAGCAGGGTTGCAGACCTGTCTAAGATGTGAATGTGCTCACAAGTAATATTTTTATTATATATATATATATATATATATATATATATATATATATATATACACACCTATATATACATGTAGAGGTATCAGTACCGTGTTAGCCGAGCATCAATAATCAAAAAATAAATAGATGATACCGTTCTGTGACTAACGAAATGCTTTTATTTGTGCGAGCTTTCGAGATGCTTGCTTCATTCATTGTAACATCGCCAGAAGAAGAGATCA